>NW_020956228.1:199082-201625 GCF_003031625.1 Empidonax traillii
CATGGATGGGTTAACGGCTGCTTTTCCACTGCTCCAACACTGCTGGAATACCCAGGCCCTTAGGTGGCCTTTGCCCTTCCCCCCACGATATCTAATCACCCCCATCCCGTGGGGTTACAACAGGATTGTGCGTGGGCCTAAACCTTTCCTCACACCTGCATTTCTGCAATTGCAGCTCACGGAGCCCCCGAGTCACCTGCTGAGGAACCAAGCCACTTCTGTCCTGGGTCTCTGGTTCCTTGCTGCTCTGCAGAGACCTTCCCTGAGCTCTGGCGTTTATTTGCCAAGGAAAGTCTCTCCCTTAATCTTTGTCTTTCAGGGTTTAAAGAACGGGGCTTTGAAATTCACACCAGATCAGCTGCCGGGTCGCTGATCTGTGAGCTCCTCTCGTCCCTGCTCCTCCTGCTGCACACCAGTGCTGCCCAAGAAAGCAGCTTAGGCTGCTCCTCATTAGGTCAAGCTGATGAGCTTCCTGGGCTCATGGTAGCCCAGTGGAGCTTTGTTTCCATGAGAAAAGGGAAAACGTGAGCTAGAAGGTGCTCTGAAAATAATAAGGTCTGAAAACCTAAGTTTGAAGTGATTGGGACTGCTTTTCAATTACCAGCTGACAGAGCAAACACCAACCTGGCTAAGAAGCCAGGTAAAAACACACAAAGTGATTGCCAAGAGCATGGGGGCTGGAAATACAGAGTGAAGCTCACCCATGCAAACCTGCCCCACTGCCTTAAGGGACACCAGCTGCTTAGAAGAAAAACACAATCCCAGGTCTTACGGTCCAGGAATTATTATAATAATTATAATTATCCCCAGTAATTTCATCATTTCCAGAGGCTTAAGAAACAAGCAGCAGTTAGCAAGGACACACAGAAAGCTGGAGTGGTTTTGCTGACTGTGTTGATGCGTGTTGTAACCACTAATTGCCCGGGGAAGCCACAGAACAGGCTCGGCAGCAGAGCATGAGGCAGGTGGGAAGAAGAGGTGATATCACAGTCTGGCTGTGTCCACAGTGCTCTCCAAAGCTCTCTTGGATCTTGTCCCCAATGGACAACACGCACCTTTTGCGAAATTAAAAGAAGAAGAAGAGCCTGACAGCACAATTCTTTGTGAAAGGAGTCCTTTAAAGCTTCTCCTTAAAATAAAGCTACAGAATAAACCTGTTGTTTGTGCAGCAGAGTGCTGGGGTGGGGAGAGAGGGAAAGGATGTTTAAAGGTTCAGGTTTAAACACAGCAGCTCAGATGCTTAATTCCCAGCTGATCCCAGAAAAAAACAAAACAAAACATAACAAAACAAAAAAAACCACAAACCCACCAAAACCAACCAACCAACCAAAACCCCCGGAATTTGACGGCAGTTCTTCCAAGCCTGCCCTTGTCCAGATCCACCACAGAGGGATGCTGTGGTCCGCCTTTCCACCAGCTGTCTTTTTGCCCGCTGGCCCAGGAGCCGGCAGCGTTCGGCAGCTGCTGGTTGGGTGCCCGTGAGGCACGCCCGGGACTTGCAGTGAAAGGGCTCTGACCCCGCCTTGCTGTCACGGGCCTGGCGGGGCACAGGAGGTACCCAGCCTGAACACCCCACTCCTGGAGGGGCAGGAGGGCCCGAGAGGGATCCCATGCTGCCTGTCTGGGAACACAGCAGCTGGCACGGCAGAGGTCTGGGTACAACGCTGCGCTCTCCCTCCATCCCGGCGCGGCTGGAGCAGGGCTGTGCCAAACCCAGCCTTGCACGGCACGGCAGCCGGAGGGACTGTCCTGGATGCAGCCAGACCCGCTGGCAGCCGAGGGACAGAGCAGGGTGGCGGGACAGGGCAGGCGGATGTTTTGGGACTCCTCTCTCCCGCGGTCGGGACCGTGCCACGGGAGGTCGCTCTGCCACCGCCGCTCGGTGTCCCTGGCCCCTGCCCCGCAGGGCCGCAGCTGTTCCCTCCGCACCGAGCCAGGGTACACTGTGTTCACTCGGAGTCCTTGATTAAACAAAATGTTTATGCGTGCCTCTGCTCCAACAAACATCTTGGCGGCTGCACGAAGCCTGCTCGCTGCTGCCGCCCCAGCTGCGCTGGAACTGGGGCAAGGTCTGTGTGATGCTTCAGAAGCTGGATGGCTTTCCTGGGATGGACCCCACTCCTGGAACACCCCTCTCGGTCTCTGCACGCCATCTCCATTGCAAGGGACCTTGGTGAAGGCTGAGCCCTGGAGCCCCTTGGCGCCAAGGGGAGCTTCTGGCCCCTTTTAGAGACTGGGGGCAGTCAAACTTTGCTTCCTTACCCTGGGGGTTGTGACACCCACCCCAGGAACCCACCACACATTTCCCACTTGAGCAGAGCTTTGCGATGCATCTTGAGAATTCAGGATCACCTAAGAAATTTCCTGGGCTCCGTGGTGCCTCCAGAAGTGCAGAACACCATGAACTTCTTGACACCCTCCTGCTGTGCCTGCTGATTGTGGCCATGTACAGCACCATGGGGCCGGGTGGGCATTGCCAGCCCTGGCTGGGGCAACTGCAGGGCTAGCACTGGCTCCCGGGGGTGGCCTGATTGCAACTCCAC
>NW_020956228.1:202176-204592 GCF_003031625.1 Empidonax traillii
CTGGGCTCCGTGGTGCCTCCAGAAGTGCAGAACACCATGAACTTCTTGACACCCTCCTGCTGTGCCTGCTGATTGTGGCCATGTACAGCACCATGGGGCCGGGTGGGCATTGCCAGCCCTGGCTGGGGCAACTGCAGGGCTAGCACTGGCTCCCGGGGGTGGCCTGATTGCAACTCCACGTCCCCTGTCTTGCCCAGCCAGCGTTGTCTGGTGTGTGCCTGCTTCCTTCCCCACCTGAGGGGACTGTGTCTGCCAGTTGTGCACATCTGGAGTTAACTGGGGACAGGCTGGCCCTGCTGTGTCATCTCTCAGGCATCGTGCTAGCTGCTGGTCTATGCCTGCAGGGCAGCCCTAAGCCAGATGTGTTGTCATCATAGTCATGCTGTTGCTCCTGCTGGTACCTCCAGACCCCTTCAGACCCCTCACCAAGCCATGTCCCCTGTGAGAACAGAGCAGCATGGCCTGGGCAAGGGGGGACCAGCCTGCTGAGGTACTTTACCATCCTGCCAGAAGAAAACAAGGAAAGTGGTGTGCAGGACTGAGAGAGAGCCAAGAGCAAAGCTCAGAGTTCCATCCTTGAAATCAGGAGGAAAATAAGGAGAAAATGTTGATGGCCATCAGGAGCTGATGCCCACTCACGTGCTTACGGGCCACTCACATGATATGGACCCACACTGGCTCCCTGCCTGGGACGGGCTGCAGGAGTGTTTCCCAAGAGCATGGGCTTTCAGCAGAGCAGGTTGCCCAAGCAGTTTGCGTGCCCCTGCCAGGCTGTGTGCCATGGCTCTTGCGAAATGGTGTTGATAAACACTCCAGGGCGTGCCAAGTCCTGCGGGACAACAGCTGATGTGCCCAGGCTGCAGGGAGTGCCTGCACGACGAGAGGAATTTTCCACTCCTCTCTGGAAAGTGTGTCTGACCCCACTGGGGGACTGACCCCGGCAAGGCAGACTTACATGCTGATGTCCAGCTGGCTTATCTGGCCCAGTGAAGCCCCCATGCAAGAGCTGTCCTTAGGCACATGGCAAAGCAAAGGGTGGCCAGGTCGCCTGGGACATGGTGGCACCCTTTGGGCTGGGCTGGGGTCCTACCATCCCCAAAGAGACACCACCCCCCCCATTTCACCATGGAGCCATTCTTGTGTCCTGGCACTGAACTGCCCCTCATCTTCCCCTTTCTAAGCACATGGGCCAAACTGGGGTGAGCTGTGTGCTGCACTGGTCCCTGTCCCAAGGACTTGCCTCCTTGTGATTGTGGTTCTCTTTGCATGTGTCCTGGGGGCACTGGGTAACCCTTGCCAGGGCCCTCCAGGCTGCCTGGGTCAGCTCTGCCTGGCTGTGTCTTCTGGCATGCTGGAAATACCTCAAAGACCAGCGGGTTTGTGGTATGAAGAGAGTGTGTAATTAACATGCAAAAGCCCAATTTAATTTGACCAGTGTGTCCTGGAGCTGCAGTTCCTTTGGTTTGCCCTGCCATCCAGCTGTGCTCTCAACAGACAAGTGAAAAGCTCGTGCCAGGTGTTGCAGGCCTGGCCAGTGTACCTGTGCATGGTTCCACAGGTGTCCCTGTCCTCAAACGCAGCCTGGCATGTGCTGTGCCCCACCACCTCAGCACCTGCAGGAGATGGGCATTTCAAGCACTGGCATCACACGTGGCTTTCCACAGCAGCCCCAAGGGTCCAGGACTGTGCTGGTGAAGGAGAGATGTTAAAGGGTATTTGGAAAGCCTGTGAGCTCCTGCCAATAGCCACAAGCACGTGTGGCATCCACAGCTGCCCACGCAGCAGGAAAATCCCATTATTTGGGGCACCACTGGTAAATCATCAGCAGCTGGTCTCTGGAGAAACATGGCCCTTTCCAAAGGCCTCTGTCCCCTCGCCTTCCTGTGGAAAGTCACCAGTGTGAGGATGTACACGAACCAGGATGGCAGGGGCGCCCTGTGCTCCTGAGAGCAGGGAGCCCTGGAGCCATGTGGGACTATCCTCCCTGTGTTCCCAGGGGTGATGGGGGTTTGTTGCTACGTGAAAATATCGCATGGAGGCATTTCTGCTTCCCTTCATGCATGCGTGTTCAGCAGGCTGCAGATGACGTTGTGCTCTGTGCCATCAATGGCAAAGGAGCTAAACATCAGCCAACACCTGGAGAGAGAATGGGGGGTGTGGGTCAAAGGTCTCCTGTGGGGACAGGATGTTGGGGATGATTCCTCTGGGAGGACTCTGCTTTCATACCTTCCTCCCTTCCTCCCTCCCTCTATCTCTCCCTTCCTCCCTTCCTTCCTCCCTCCCTCCCTCCTTATCTCCCTCCTTCATCTCCCTCCTTATCTCCCTTCCTATCACCCTTTCTTCTTTTCTCTCTTTCTCCCTTCCTTTTGTCCTCCTTTCCTTTCCTTTCCTTTCCTTTCCTTTCCTTTCCTTTCCT
>NW_020956228.1:204613-206130 GCF_003031625.1 Empidonax traillii
TCATAGAATTAATTAGGTTGGAAGAGATTTTTAAGATTATCAAGTGTAACTTTTGATTCAATCTCACTATGAGTAGTAGATTATGGTACTTAAGTGGCATATTTAGTTTTACTTTGAACACTTCTAGGGATGGTGAATCATTTAAATGTTTGATCACTCTGTTTGGAAACTTTTCCTGGCAGAGCTTAATCTCACGCCCTTTTGTTTCACTGTTGATTGTCTGGGAGAAGAGACAGACCTCCCCCCCAGGTTATAATTATCTTAGGTGAAATTCTACAGGACAGTCTAGTCAACAGGATAAACTCAATCCACTTTCAACTCTCAATGCATGGTCACAGTATTCATTCATTTTACTCTTCACACAACAATCTTTTCCTTTCTCCCTCCTCTGGCTCTTCTAACAACTTATCATTTATGCAAACCTCCTTCACTCCCAAAGACTCTGATAATAATCAGTGCTCAGTCTTTTACAACACTATCTTCTCCCCCATTTTCAAATCTCTCAAGTTATTTTTGCTCTCTGCTCTGGCACACAGACTGTCTGTTGTTTTAAGAATGCTTTCTTTTTCCACATCACTGAGTTTTGTACTTTTTTTTACATGCTTAACCAATAAGAAAAACTATTTTGTCATAGATTCTTTCAGAAACTTTGGTATTGGCCTTGCAAACTTCTAATTTTTAACAGTTATCACAGGAATGTTTACAGAACATATGTTCCCATCCCCTCTCACCCACAACGAGAGAGGTTTAACTCTAACAAATAATTTGTTAGTAATTTCTTACCACTCAAACAACACACTTTACTTAGAAATTATCTTCATGAGGTGCACACACTTATACACACGCTACATATAACAAACATACTGCTTAAAAATGTTGATTGATCCCGAAAAATCTCAGAAGCGTCTGAGAGCCCCGGGGCCATTCGGAGAGTTCCTCAGTTGTTTAAATTTCCTTATCTTTTTATTGCTTTCACACAGAGGACTCCCACCGTGTTGCGTTTTGAGACAAGGGATCCTGCTTTCCCAGGTTTATATAATAGGTTTCAAAATTTGGTTTAATTGTTTTGTCATTCTCAAGAGGTTTTCTAATATTAAAGTTCTGAGTTCTCTCGGGGTTGTCTATTTCGTCGTAGGAGTTCTAATGCTTTTAGGATTTTTGCACTTTTGATATGATAAGGCAGTGAGTGAATATACAAACTGTAAAAGGGTGGCGGGGAGGAATTCAGTAGGTATGTGTAAAGAACAATTGAAGGAATTTGGAAAGGTTTGTGAAAGGAGAGGGTTAATGAGGGATTCAGTGGGTCGGGGAAGGGGGGGGGTAGGTAATGGGGTATTATACTGTGCTATGGGAGCAGTGACTGATTGTGTCAGAGGGAATTGATTGTAAACTGGTCATTCTCACTCACACTCTCATGTTCTCACTGCAATGCCTTCGTTGCTTTTTTCATTTACTGCAAGGATGTTTAGAGGGTTGAAGTGTACTATAGAAAAAGACAAAGACTGTTTCACAGGCAG
>NW_020956229.1:0-71584 GCF_003031625.1 Empidonax traillii
TTTTTTTTTCCCCTGAGGTGAAATAGTCCTTTTCTATTAAATTGTTCCTCATATGGAAGCAATTCTAAGACTTTCATGATTATTATTGTCCTTTGAATCTTTCCCATTTCCGGTATATCCTTTCTTGTGGATCAGGGGACTACAGACACAGAGTATCAAAGGAGTAGGTTTGTTGATTTGCCATGGATTTATTCAGTAGAATAATTATTTCATCTTATTTTCTGCTTGTTTTGTTATACTTCCTATCATTTGAGCTGCCTGATTTTCAAGCCTGCTAAGCATTACTGCAGATGTTTTCAGGTGGCAGACTGTGCTAACACCAATGTATCATTCCAGAATGGCAATTACGATTTCAGGTTTCACCATTTTCCACATAAATCCAGGGTTATTTTCTTTCCCTATTTTAATTCTTAACATTCACCTACTGTGAGTTTCACCTACCATTTCTCTGATACACTGATAGTCTTGGAAGGTCTTCTTGCAATTCTTCAGCTACTATCTTCATCTCTACTACCTACAGCATAACATTGCATCATTTTCCCTTCTCCAAGACTTCGGCTGTATTTTCACTAATCTATGAAAGTGAAAGCCTTTGACTAGCGTGCCAACTCTGTCACTTTTTCCATGCTAGTGGATAACAACTGAACAAAACTGTGCAACATATCCTATCCCCCTTGAACAATTCAAAAATTAGCCATTAGTCTACCTAAGACATGAAGACTCCTCTTCAGCCAGAGAAATACTCTAGATATCAACAGGGTTCCTTAACTTTAGACGTCTGTCTGAAGGCTACAGTTATTTGACATGTTTTTTTGGATTGACCTGTAATATCCACTGACAAAGGATAAACACTTAGCTGTGAGGGTCACCACATGAGATGAATCCAATTTCATCTTGGTTTCTCTGTTTTTCATTTGTTTGCCTGAAGGTGGTGAGATATCAGCTTTGGATTCTGTCATGGGTTTTGAATTTTAAAAAATTGGTTTGCAGACCTTTCTTGGATGTTCCTAGTGCATTCAAATATCATATTGCTTTTTGCAGGTTCCACAGTTTACTTAATCGGTTGCAGTTCAATTTTTGGTGAAATACATTACAACTTTTCATTATAGGTAGAAGCTACCTCTCATCTAAAGTGTTAAGTGAAGGTTAAATCTCAATTCACAAGAGAAACTGAAGTGAAATATATTTAAAAACAAGATCAATAAAAATTACCATTTCAAAGATAAAAACCATCCTGTGATCTATTCTTAGAATTCCTACTAAACATAAGTCATACAATTATTTTAAAAGGCATGATTTAAATTCAGCAACTAATAAAATGAGAACGTTAAAGAACTCTAAGAATTGCTCAGAGCTCCCATAGTTATTATTAATTAGTTTTCATCAAGACCAAGGAAAAATACATATATTCCTCTTAAAGGAGTTTCATTTCTTGTTCAACTGGACTACTGGCCATTTACCTGACAGCTGGGATGATGCTGAAAAAACCAATGCAGAACAAGAGAATTTATCTATTATCTATAGGCGTAGAGTCAAAACCTCAGCTACTATTAAATGTCATAATTTCATTTCTTTCTGGGGACCTTCACCAGCTTATACCAGATACAGATCAATCTCCACCTGTAGTTTCAAATAAATTTTGAAGACCATTATGTGTTTAGTGGTTTTATTTCCATCCTTAGCTGATTTTTCTATCTTCTGATGTTCAACATGTGGGAAATAAAAGACCATTAAAAGTTAGATGGAAAACCAAGTAAGACTCAGTATTATATCTCAGGTACCTTGGACCGTGAGAAAATAGCTAGATCAATGAAAAATAGTTGCTGAATTTAGAAGACTAGAGATGATGTTAAAGAAGACAAAAACCTATTTTAAATCTTCTTGTCTCTACTTGTCCTTTGACTATCAGCAGAGGCACAGCTTGGATGATGCCTGTTTTCTGGTAACAGCTAAGTTACCTTTAGCTGCAGCATGACAATAACATGAGGTGTTTCTTCCTATAAAGTCTGACAGCTTCACTGCTGGGAAGCTCTGTGAACATTAGAAATGTATCTGTTTCAAGGGAAGGCTGGGGTAAGTATGCGGAAGAAACACCTGCTAAAGGCTACTAAGCAGACAGGTCATAAACGAATCAAGAAATCCTGATCAGAAAATGAGCAGAAAGGCGTTGATGGGTGAACAGCTACGAGAAAGGAAATACTTTTATACTGCTCTAATTCTTCTCCTTTTGTCCATTATGGTCACTGTAATCTTCCTCTGAACAGTGTGGCCATTCTTGTAGGAGCTTTTTTTTATGCAACTGAAAAAAATAATTATAGTAGGAGTAATGACCGAACATGCACAAGACACTTTAAGGTCTTAAGAACACTAAGCTGGAAATTTAGAGTTCCAGACACACTCCCTATTTAATTCTAAGCTTTCAATATGCTCATGAGCAAATGATTGGACTGATCTCCTGCCTCAGTTTTCCATTTTCTAGCTAGAAAAAATGCTTCTGCATGTCATCAAGAGAAGACATGAGAAAACGTAATACTGCTGCCTATTTATTCATAATTGTCTGATGCAGACTGATTGTGTTCCTGAGCAGCTTCCACAGCATGGCTTCAGAGAGTCTGCACACATTTCCATGTTGGTTAAGCAGAATAACACAAGACTCTGAGCTTTTCTTCCATTTCTAAAAGAAATGGGTTAGAAAAACTACCAGAGAGAAAACTTTTTTAAAAATAATCTATTAATTAACAAAATCACATTTAAATTGACCTCAACATGAATTTTTCAGTGTCATCAGAGCCAGCCAATGCCAATACATCACATATCCTGATATTGACATCATGGAGTGGACAAGAAGTTTTATACCTATCTCATGTGTCTACTGGTATGATTGCTGTATTTATATGCAAAAATCTAAATCTTGGACAAAAAAAATCTGAAAGAAAGGAGGGATGGCATTCATGAGTTGCCCAATCTAGCAGCTGATTCAGAGCTGCAATAGAGTTTCACATATGTATTTTTAGCAGACAGTGGAAAAGAGCTTCCACGTGGTCTTGGACACTATAAATCATTACCCAAGGCAAGAGGGATGAAAAGAATGACAGATTGAAATTTTTCAGAATGGTGATATTTAATCGTTTATGTCCCTCATGAAAAGTTTAGCATGACTTATTATCAGAATGATTATGCATCCATTAATCATTGATTTTTCTGTGATTTTTTTTATAAAATCAAATTTGTACCTGAGCCTAATGTTACATTATTGAATATCACCTAACCTAATTATTACTTAAATGACAGTACCAGCCGTATGATAAACTTTGCATGAAAATTCTATACAATGTTTTTTTGTAACTTTGTAGCTAGTTTTTATTCCAACTTATTTTTCCACGACCCCATTTGGAACTGAAATTTTGTTTGTGATGAATGGACAAGTAATCTTCCTGTGCTGAAGAAATCTAAATGGTGGAGAAATCAGAGGAGAGTGGCACCCTAAAATTAGAAGAAAGCTTAGCATAGTCTTTGCTTTGAAGCAAGGTATAATAAGCACATTAAATGAGTAAAACCAGCAACATTGTGTAAGCAATTTGCAACACTGAAATGCTACTAATATCACTTTATGATGTTGATAAGTTTCAATACATAATTAATAGCTCTCACCACAAACGGGCTGACGAAGGCTTCTAGTATAGCTGAAAAAAAGTCAGAAACAGTTGCAGAAAAACATATGCAAGTAGTAAAATCTGCAAGACAAGAATGAAGGATGTGGAGCAGACAAGAAAGGTATCCGCTAAAATCAGACGCATTCTTCCAAAAAAATGGGAAAAGTGTTTGATGGGACCATAAGAACCCTGTGGCATACAACAAGCCAGAACTCCCAATACCAGAAATAAGATGCCAAGAGCAGGTGAGACCACCCACCTTTGAGGGAAAGGCTCAGAGCAGCACATAACATCAACAATGAGTGAGGAGGGGAAGAAAGGTCACACTCCACTTCGGTGCTGGTTTCCCCATTTCATGAACTCACAATCCTGTTAACCTTGATCTCATCGATTTAAGTCCATACACACTGATGTTATCTAGAAAGGTTTGAGTTTTGTGACTGTATACTGACTGCTCATTTAGGATGTTAAGAACTAACTGTTATCCGTACTTAGTGATAAGATTGATACTGACTGTCAATATGTATTCTTACTGAATTTTGATACAAGAAAGAGATTTTGAGATTTGAAACTCTGTTTGAGATCTGTCAGTCTATGTAGTCAGTTTTTCCAGTCTAAAACTCAAAAAGTCAAAATGCAGTTTATGTTCCCTTTTACACATTTTAAATAAGACATATGTCACAAAGGACTGATCACAAGTGCAAGCTTTTGACAATTAAAAAGAAACATAAATAATAGGTTATTACAAAGTAAAACCAGGAACAATCTGTTGTGTGGATAGATTCCCCACATCATTACTTTCTCCACATTTGAAACATGACACAGTCTATATTGAATATCTCCATTTTGAGACTCTAAATGCCACTAAATTAAACTGTTTTAAATGGACTTATCTTGACATGACATGCATAAACATGTCTGTTATAGTGAACATTTCAGATATAGGTTTCAAACTTGTGAAAGATAGAGATTGCCTGCCTCATTGCACCATGAGAAGAATATTGTCTAACCCATTCAAACTGTAATAGAAAACCATGATTTACATACTAAAGCCCCTAAACTACCTAATGATGGAAAATGTATTTTTCCACCATCATGCTAATTAAAGTGTCACTGAGATTAGGAAATGTCCTTTGTACTATGATGAGAGAAGATGCAGGCAAATTGAATTTCCTTTCGGTTGATGCTTGGTAAAAGATAATTGACCACTTGTTATTCCTAGGTGTCAAATAATAATAGAATAAGACATATCTAGTCTAAAATAACCATATTGTCAGCAGAGATAGATTTAAAGTACTTAAAACTTCCTGTATCTTGCTTTTTGATTAAATTATGTCTTATTTGTGTGATTTCCTTTTATTTATTTCATCCCATTATTTTGCCTATTACTCTCAATAAGATTATTAATGAGACATAAGGTCTATGTTTCTACTTCTGAAACATCAAAGGACCTCAAACTGATGCCTGTATTTTCTAAAGCCAAATATTCTTTCATATTAGTAGCAGAGAATGAAATAATTTCATTGCATAGCTTCTCTCTCTGCAGTGACTCGATACATTATTTCTCAGATAACGGAATTCAGTATTACCAGGTGGCATCACAGAAGAGGGCACTTAAATCTCTTTTTCTCAACTGCAAAATTCCTTTTTTTAGCATCATATAATGTAATGAGTGTAGTGAGGGGGCTGGACAGTGATTTGTTTTCCTTAAACAATTTTTTTCAATGGTCCTTTGCTTGCTTTTTTTTATTGGTTAGTTTTGCTTGACACATTCATTCTTAAGTTCATTCTTTAACATGACCTTTTATGTTTTACTTGCGTGACAGCACTGCATTCAATTGTCATCTCTTTGGGGAGAGGTCTGTTTTCATACTCTGAGTTTGTACAGAAGCTATAACAATATACGACTGTAGGAACTATGGTAGCACTGATAAATAGACAGAGTCCTGCCTTCCCTCCACTTATATTTTCTTTCAGGTTAGCACAAATGTTTGTGCAGACTGAGGATTCATGTGAACAGAAAAAGAGATGAAGCCTCAGGAAACACTGAAGCCCAGGAGTGGGGTTATATTCCTAACTGCAGATACCATACGTGATCTAGGCATTGTCTACACCTTTCCACTCTGTCATATAAAACCTATTGATTTCTCATGCCTGTTATTTGGCCAACTGGCTGTTAATAAATCGAACGTCAATACCCTGAGTGGGGAGAGTATTTTCAGTTTTATCTACCCCATCTGTTTTTTTTGGCAGGAGGGGGGTGGAGCAAAACATGATGATTTCATAGAATTTTTTTTAGGTTTTCAGAACAAATAATTTGTTGCTTTTCTAAAGCTGAAAAGAATCAAATCAATTTAAATACATTGCTATGTTTCCTAATAATTTTCATCTGAAAAAGAAAGAAATATCATCTGACATATGATTCACAGATCAGATATGAAAACACATTTTGTCAAGATCTGGGAATATGTGCTCCATGGCATGAACAGGTTAGCAAAGATAAGTCTTTATGTGTAAGACTGTAACATGCCTCACTGAGCAGCAGAAGTGCCTCTTTCCTTCAGAAACAAAAATACAGAACTGATCGCTGGTATTCTATGCTTCACCCATAGTCATGTAGGTGTTACTAGAGAGTTGCATTTTAGCGGTGGTGTTTTATTGGACTTGTGTGGTTACTTACCTTTGAGGACTAGTTAAGAAATCTCAGTGCAACACTGTGTAGATAAAAAGGGAACCTCATATGCATTTTATATATATACATAATACATATATATATTATATATATAAAATATAGCTTAACTCCTCCCATGCAAACAAACATGCTTTGCAGGTGTAGAGTGATAGAAAAGTCAAAACCCAAATTTCATCAGTGTCTGTCTAAGGAAACTTTTTGTGCCAAAATGTGTACTAGAAATGTTTGTTTATTCATTATTCAGATCCTCAGAACAGAGAAGTCCATAGACTCACTCAAGACACTCCGATCCCTAGATTTTTACCAACATTTTTGTGACATTGGCAATAAGCATGGAGAAGAGCTGCCAGGTGGACCAGGGTTGCAGGAGAGATTCAGCAAAGTCTAAATGTCACCTTTACAATTCTCCTAAATCAGCTTTGGTGAGTGTTCACTGACTGTGTTTGGAGAGTGCCAATGCAATTTCACACTGAAATCTGTAGAGTTGGAAAAGTCTACAAAGCAATCCTTGCTGAAAAATCTTGTCTAGCCATATTTACACAATCCCGTGTCAGAATTTCAAATCTCTAATAGTAATTGTAATTCGTCACTTTTACCAATAATATCCCTTACAGGGGGTGTCCCCAGGTACCTTCTTCAAATTCCAGTGGTCAATGTCTATTGAATTTTTAGCACCAACTACAGGCAGTGATAAGCTATGCAATATGTTAAAACAGAAGAAGATTGTATTTTAGCTAAAAAATGTGTCTATGTTTTACATGGTAACCTTTTTTTAAAAAATGTATTATTTTAAGAAGATCATCTTTTTTTTTTTTCAAAAACTCCTCTCCCTATTGCATTTAAATACATATTATGATGTTGCAATTAAGTAATCACATGATGAATCAATGATAGAAGGATTTAAGTAATTTTCTAGAAAAAAAAAAAAAGACAGATATTTCTAATTATCTGGGAAGAAAATAAAGAAGCTACATGCCTTTTAAGTGTGACAAGATACACCCATCAAAGATGAGGGATATACTTCCATTCTAATCAGTAATTGTCCTGTGAAAACTCATGCTGAATGTGGTGCTACTTTTTGCCTACAAATTGTGATAGTTTAATCTTTTGTTAGTTTATTGCTGTGAAATCCAAAGATACACACGGAGTTCTACAGTTTCTATAGGTTAAAATTGTGATGCTATGCATTGTCACACACTCCAAATAAAAATTTGTACTCTATCTATGAGAGGCAAAACTGAATTGATATTGGTGATAACTGATATGTTGCTAATGTCTTAAACATTGTCAAAATCATAGAAAGACTTTTTATCAAACTTCAAAGAAACAATTTCCTTAACCTCAGCAGTGCCCCGCCCATCCCCCACAAAATATGCCTCCTGACTGGAATTTGGACTGTGATGGGAACTTGACATAAGACTGTTATCCAAGTATCTCAGATCTAAGGAGAAGTAAATAAGGCTCAGGGAAGAAGAATGTGTTCACAAAGAAAGCCAAACTCAGCAGCTGTGCTAAGAATCAGCCTAGTTGGACTTGGTGGGTGAGGAGGAAGAGGGTTTTGACTGTGCGGTGGCAAAATCTCTCCACATAAAATAGAAGAAGTAAACCCACTCCCTTTAGGAAGATCACATACACATGGGACAGTCATGTGAGAGGCAGCTGAGAACAGGTCATAAACCATCAAAGACCCTCAAATTGCCCATCCCCACCCACTCATTCCTGAGACCTTCCACCACCAGAGGACTGCACGTGATGCAACAAATCCAGAGTCTTTTTCAAGAGATTGTAAAACTTCCCTGTAAGGGAGTTGTCTGGGCATCTCCTGAACATCTCCTGGATGTCTCTACTTGATTCTATGTTTTGTGGAAACCTTACCACTGAGAAGACCAGAAGAAGAAGACCTATGGGACACAGTCAGGTTTCACAGAGTGGTAATATATTTTCTATTTAATCTCTCTCTCTGTCACTCTCTTTCTTCCCCACTCCTCCTTTTTCTTATTTTTTCTGATTCTCTCTCTGTGCTCACATTTACTGTTAAATAAAATCCATACTATTGACTTCAGCATATGGTCTTGTTTTCACCTTAATTTGAGCAGAGGCATCTCTAATAATGCTAATAAGTGGATCATAACATCATTACCAACAAAAACAAAAATTCTCTTAGTTTCTATGAGTGAGAAACCTGGTAGTATCAGGAGTATTACATTATCTCATTCTCAAGGAGATTTATATTTGTACTGGGAGGCATAAAACACGGAAATTATCGGAAAGGACACATTTTCCTGACATTCTCTAGAAGCTCTCATCTAAAGATGTTGTTCATGAGAAAAGAATATTCATTATTTTCATTAAACTGCAGTAAATGTACATATCCTAGCAGATCCACAGTCCCCAAAGAAATTTCTACCATCATATCTAATTTGGCCAACTATACAATCTCAGCAAACAAGGTTAATAAGACATTATAAAAATGCTGATGAGTTTCAAGTGAATCCCAACTTGGCAATCATCACAAAAACTATTAGTATTCCAAAAATATATGATGTCAAGTTAAGGTCTTTTCTCCCTCTCTTTCACTGTTGTCTAGTGTATAAGGTCTTCAGCATTAGGGATTTTTAATCCTTATTTTCAGCTCAACATTCCTTTAGTAATAAAAACAAGCATTTTGAATAACATTTGGGGTCTCCAATTAAATGTATATTTTCTCTTGGAATTGCTTCAACAGTTAGCGTTCTGTCTGTAAACTCATTCTGCTGCAAAGGTAGAAATTCATCTTATATTAAACAGTAAAAAGTATAAATCCAAACTACTTATTTTGATCTTCTAGGCTTTTGTCTGCACTGTTAAGAGTTTCAATCAGCATTCAGGATTTTATTATGTTTCTGTCCTTCAAATAGGACATTTAAGATGCTGCCTGTCTGCAGCAACTTCTTGCTGAAGGTGTTTACTTCTACTGTGCCCACTTTTGACAGTAATGTAATTGAAGATGGATAGACAGGCAGAGGGCACTAGTTTCAAATCTGCCCCCAAAAAAGAAAGATTCATAATAAATAAAGAATAAAAACAGTGTCTGAAAACCTCTGAAAATATAAAGCGGTTACAGGACTGTAGCAAGATCCTTTTTTCTGTTAGTGAAAAGAAAATATTTAAACCCATGGAGAATCTTTTTTTTCATAGGACATTGCCACAGTTCTTGTTATCATTATTTATCCTCTAAATATTTATCAGCAGAATTTGTGGTAGATCCTTTTGCCAGGAAAGGCCAGGTTGTGTTAAGCACTGAACAAGCTTTCTCAGGCAGTGTATCATCCAAGGTGAAAGAAATTGAGGAGAAAAATATGATCTACAAAACCAAACAAATTAGTTGATCAGAGATTTGGATAGATTCAAATTTTAGAGAACCAGGAGTGCCAATTACAAGCTGTCATGTGCTTGGTCTTGCAATTAATTTTATGCATTGCAGGATAGGTACATTTTGAAAGCACTATTTTGAAGAGACTGAATAGTAACAAGCAGGTGACACATTTTGGGCTATAAAATGCATTTTTTGGCAACAAAGTCTGTTAATGAATTATTGTTAAATTAGTAAGATCATTTCAATAAAGACAACCCTAGGAAAAAAAAATGGAGGTTACATCATATTTGCATAACCAACATAAGCTGGTCATTATTAAGCCTTTTTGTTCACATTTTAGTATGTTTAGTTATTCTTTATTTTTACTATTTGGTTGACTAAATTTAGATTGAAAACATAACTAATTATACTTTTTATCTGAATATAAAAGGATTCTTCAAAATTAATTAAAATCTGTTGGTTTAGTTAAATTTTATATGCCCAAGAGTGAATTTATTTCAATATTTTATTTGGGTGGGAATGCTGAAATGGTGTTTCTATTTGACCCCAAAAGAATTGCCATCAAGGTAATTTTAATGTGCAGTTTCACCAGTGAACCAAAACCAATATTTTTTTCTTTTTTTTTTTTTTTTTTTTTTTTTTTTTTTTTTTTTTTACTACTAATTCTGTTAATCTGGTACGCTAGTTATTGCCAGACATTCTGTATCATTAATTAAAAGTGATTTCTTTCTAGTTTCTTGTGGTTATTTGAGCTAACCCAAAGCTGGAAAACTCAGATAAATGAATAAATAGTGTATCTCGGAGTTATACCAAGTTTCAGAGAAAAGACAAAATTCAATATCAAATGGAATTAATTGTTTGCTTTCCCAAAGTGCTGTTTATAGGATCATTCAGGGTTAACAAGAAAATGAGTTCTCTCTCCCAATATTCAAGCTTCTTGGATGATCTTTTCTTGCCCTTCCCTTTTTTTTTTTCATCTCAGTTTACTTTGACTGATCTTTTTCGCAGGGTTTGTCTCTACACCTTTTTTGTAATATCCCATGAATTTATATTAAAGTCTATAGCCCAGTTAAAAACCAAGTACATCTAAATCTTTCTGTCAAAGAAAGATGAATTCATAAAAATATAATTACATCTAGCCTGAAAAATGCCAGGAAGTATTTTTCTTTCCTCAAAGGTGAATTTCTGTGTGATGAGCTATTGTAGATATTTCTGAACAGTAACAAGAACTGTTACTGTACAAACCTCTAACAAAACTAAAAAAACAAAACAAACAAAAAAACCAAACCAAAACAAAAAAAAAAACAAACAAAAAAACCACCTCCCATCAAAACAAAAAAACTCCACCACAGTAAAATCAATAAAATCTAAACAAACAAACAAAAAAATCCTGTGGCTGGTTTTTATTCTATGACATCACAGTGTTCCATTTCCTTATGTTAACTATGCAATTTTCAAACACTGTCTCTTTTTAATACATGCTATCTACTTAAGAAATGGAAAACAAATACTGCTTCCTCAGTTTATGTCTGGAAATAAATAAGGCAGCAACTTGGATATCAAGAGATTTAATCTGATAAACCTAAAACATTCTGTGATATCCTAGAGAATTCAATCACTTTTTTTTAGCTTTCTTGTGGCAAGATTTTACTCCCCAAGAATGACTTTCCTTTAACCCATGAAACTTATGCTCCTAATGTCTTAACTCCTAGCAACATCCACTAAAAAACAAATACCATGAAGTAGCTTTGACAAATTCATCACAACTGGTGCATCAATGTTTTGTTTAGCTCACTAACAACCCCTTTCTGCATCTGTTTTTTTTCTTTTTTTTTTTTAACTGTTATACACTGTTCTTCAAACACATTTGGGACTGTAGCAGCAATGGTACAGAAGGATGCAAAGTCCTTATGGTATGTGCTGGTGCGTTTCTATGAAACTGACTGAGCAAATGTGATCTGAAGTGTAATGGAGCTTAACAACGGATTATAAAATAAAGCTTTATTAATGTAACAAGAAAGATGAGCAGCAACGTGCCCATACAGTGGCTCACCCAATCTCCTACAGCAAACACAGAATCATAAGTGATGCCTTAGCTCTGGTGGGGTACCAGGGACACCTGGTGTCTGGGTCATCTGGCAGCAGCAGATAATCAACTATGCAAATGTCTGTTGAATGCGAGTGAGAGTTGTGTTGCCCCTTGGCAGGACTAGCAGTGTTGCAATATAAGGGAATCACGCCTCGTATGCTGGGATCTGTTTAAGAAGCATGAATGGAAAAAAAGGAAAGATGAATGCTTTATTATTCTATTTTACATTTTAAAGACACCAGTCAATACATGAAAATTCTTCAAATACTATAAAGTGCAAGGACTGTTGTGGGTTTGCTCTGGGCCAATTTTCTCTCGCTCTCCCCCCCTCAATTGCTATAAGTTAAGAGAAGGTTTATGCAGACAAAAGAGATCTGGTTGGGGAGAATAATATTAGGATTTATTACTAGTAAGATAAAAATTAAAGAACTCTATATACAACAATTCTAACTAGGCAAAAGTGCTATGCATTTACAAAAACACGCCTCCCCCCTTGTATCAGTTCAGGAGGAGAAGTAGTCTCTTTTCCACTTCCAGAGCTACAGGTCTTCTAAATAATTTTGCAGCATTTGAAAGTTCTTCTTCTGTTATCTCTAGGACAACAGCTCCGATTCATCACAGCTGGAACTGCCTCTCTTTCTCCTTCTTCTATGGCGACCTCAGGGCTGGGCCTACCCCCTCCTGAGCTAAGACCAGAGGCTGGGGGCTACCCAGGCCCTGTGGGGTCTTCCGTGATCTGCAAGGGGACACTTGCCTACCATGGATCTTCACCACAGGATCACAAGGGATAATGGCTCTTGAGTCCACCCCTGTTTCTTGTGGGGTCCCTCCTCACAACAGACAGTCCTTGATGGACCTCTCTAGCATGAGTCACCTTCGGGTAACAGTTTTTCCATTCTCTGTGGTCCCTTAGGATCATAAATTCAGCTGCACCGGCATGGATCCCTCACTGGGATCGTAAGGTCCTACCTGGGCTGACTTGCTCCAGTGTAGGTCTCTCTCTCCATGGTTCACAGGTCTCCTGCAGGACTCTGTTTCATTTAAGCCTCCCATGGAGTCACATCTTCTTCATGCACTCTCCTTCATGAGCTGCAGAAGACTGCCCCAGCAATCTTCTACAGGTGGCAGGGGTTTTTAGTTTTCAGTCTCTTCCTTTCTGAAGGGAGAGAGAGAGAGAGAGAGAGAGAGAGAGGGGGAGAGAAAGCTTCTCTCCTCTCTCTCCTTCTGCTGCAAGCTTTGACCTTGGAGGTTCCGTAATCTCTGTCTGGAATTCTTTCTGCAATATTTCTCGTTCAGGTAGTCTTTCTTTAGAGTTTTTTTTTCCTCTACTCTATTACAGAAGAGAAGGGGGGCCTGGCCCCCCCCTCGCCCGGGCCAGACTTGGCCCGGGGTAGGGGGCTACACACCCGGGCCCAATGGGGTCCGCTGCTAGGCTGGCTTTCCCATTTTCTTCTACACAACAGAGTTCTCTTCCATTTTCTAATATGTAATTGGCAGAGGCCTTACTAAAACTTTTAGTTGACTTTTTCTCAGGAAATCCGCCTGAAAAAACTATTTTCAGCCCCAGGGGGCGCAAATCGCCAAACCCACCACAAGGATAAAAGATATTGTCATTGATGTCATCCTTCTGGGTGTGCAGATCTGAAAATAGCCACTGGTTCTGAAAGGGAGTAGGAATAGAACTGACTGAAAGCAGCTTTTTTAGAATTCTTAAAATGCAGCATTTCCACTTTCCGTTGTACTTCAGACATCTATGCACCTCACTGATTTGTATTGTCACATGAGATTAGTATCAGTTAAGGTACATTAATTTTTTTTCTTAGACATAAAAAAGTAGGATGACAGAAGTCATAACTTTATAGAATGTGCAAAGATATACACAGAAACATGGACTACAGTCTCTATTTCTCCTATTCTTTCCCTGGCAGCAAAATAACAAGATTTTTAATTACTACAAGCCTGAATGTTGCATATAAAAAGTGGTCTTTTCATAGTGTGTTTTAACAAGCACATTTTTCAGTTGTTATGTCTTGGATGATAGCATAATAAAGGCATTTTCAGTTGAATTTTATTTTATTCCTGGAGTTTTTTTGTTTGAGTGTTTGTTTGTTTGTTTTTTTACATCACAAATATATCTGTCCAGAATTTTAAGTGACTGATTTGGGATTTCTTTTTTCCACTACAAAAATTCAAGGATATGTTTTATAGATAGAACAAAAATAAAAAAAAAATCAAGAATTCTAATTTCCAAGGCTTGAATTTGATTTTCACTTTGTTTTAAACGACACTTACTAGCTTATTTCTCAGAAATTAATTGGCTCATTTGCAGTTCAATCCATTTAAAGTGAACAGGTTTGCTTAGACATGCCTACAATATAACCATAGAAAAAGTTATTGGTAAAAGAATTATATTCACAAAGTCACAGCAAAATCAGAATTCAGTTGCAGGTTTTGTTAGCATTATTGACTTCACATAATGAATAAAAGTGAAATTAAAAAAAAAAAAAAGAAAAAAAAGGTGAGAATCTGAACTTCAAGCACCCAGTGTCTAAAGCCAGTGCTCACCCTTTCTTTCCTTTTCTATCCTATTTTTTCCATTGCAGATTGGACTCAATTTGAACTCAGATTTTACAAAGCTGAAGTAAACTGTCTTCTCAAAGAAGATATTTTACTGGTTAAATAATGAACTCAAAGCTTACTTAGCACAGGAGGTAGCAATTATTTCAGATATGCCTTAAAAAAAAATAAATAGAACAAACAATATTACAAAAATAAGAAACCAGGCCTTGACAAATAATCAGTAAAATGGCAATAATAAGAATGAGCTGATAATAAATTGTAGCATTTCTTTAGAAAAATCTCAACAGATATTTTTTTTCCCTTGTGGTAAATATGCTTCATATCGAGAATACTGCTAATTTGGGTACATTCATAGTTTGCAAATTTTGCCAGTGAGGAAACAACAGGAATGTTAAAAACATTATTGTCACTCCTGAGTTTGTGAAACCTGTTCTTCAGATTCTAGTTTAACCAATGAGAATTATTCTATGGAGTAGCTGGTGCATGGGTCTTGGGCACTGAAAAAAAGAATTAGTGCACATGTATTTTTGTATAAATAATTTTTCATGCTTTTGAAACAATTCAAGGTCAAAAAAATGAAAGAGCATGCAGCTTTTCATGACTTCAAAAATATTTTTTACTTAGTGATTAAACTTGTTTGGAGATTTTTTTTTTCCTTTTTGTGTATGCAAGATGAAAAATACATGGACAACCAGTATCAATTAATATTTCTTGTGCTAAGGTTTTAGTCTTCCTTTTCTATCCTTTTACTGAAACTACTACAACCTTATTAGACTCTTGTATTTAATATGTAAGTAACGCTTATATAAAAAGGTGGACTGAAAGAGAGAAGAGACAGATTCCTCTCATTCTATTTCAACCTTAATCCCCTTCTCGCTAAAAATAAAATAGTATTTTGCAAAATCACAAAATGTGAAACAAGATAATGAAGTACAGGTGGAAACTACAAGTCAATTCTCCCCAAAGAAGTAAACTAACTAATGATAAATGTTATTGAATTACAATTTGGATGGGAAAGGCAGAGTTTGAATCTAAGTAGTTAAAAATTGATGAACAGAGGCTTGGTTTCTTAAGTGACAAGTCTGGCTGATGTCAGATTGTTCAGTACTCAGCAGAACAGGCAGGCAAGACTGCAGGCAGTAAGTCCTAAATCCTTGGAATGGCTATGGTACTAGGAACCAATTTTTTCTATTTAGGAATAAAGTAAATGACAAAAAAAAAGAAAACAAAAACCAACCAAACAAAAGTTGTTGGGTGGTCTTTTGTTTCTTTACATTGAGAGGAAAAAAAGGGATCTGGTAGCTGGAATGGCACAGTATGGCAACAACCATAAAATACAGTAACTGAAGGCAGAACACACGTTTGTGTGTAGGAAAAAAATAAGAACGGGGAAAAAACATCTGTGGAGAGTAATGGAACTACAACAAAGGTGATCCACTGTAAACCAGCAGAGAAAAAGAAGAGTACTCAAAGCCCCTCTGTGCTTGAAAACAAAAGAAAGATCCAAAGAAAAAGAAAAGGGGAGGTCTTGGATAAAGAAAGAAACAACAACAAAACAAAACAAAACAAAATAAAAACACAAGAAAAGCCACAAAACCAAGGAAGAACTAGAAGACATTGTGAAATGAAGAGAGAGCAATGGGGAAAAAAGCTTGGACCACAGAGAATCGACAAACTACTAAATAATACTCTATTGAGAAGTAAGTAGTTAGGGCTGAGATGCTGAAGAGAAATGAAGATAAAAGAGATAAAACAACAAAAAATAATAAAATGTAGGAACAAACAAAGGAGTGGGAAGAAGAATGTTGAAAATCAGGCAAAAAAAAAAAAAAAACGGAGAAGGAGAAAACAGCTGGAAAATAGCTATACCAAAAGTACAAAATTAAAAGTAATACTTCTTTACTTCATCATCAATTGCTTTTGGGACACTAGAGCAAACAATCATTAATTGGTCATATTTTTGCTGGAGGATGAGGAATGGTTTAAATACTACATATAACTTCAAGTTGAGTTTGAATATATAGTATCTTTTCTGGAGATAAATATTTGTAAAACACATATAGTATTAGCAGTACTTGACGAGAAAAAAAGACTTAAAATCAAGATCTTTTGCACATACATCTTCATTTGCAGTTATAAGGTATTTAAATTTACTATCATTAATATTTATTTAAGCCCTTAGTCTTTTCTTTGAATCTTCTTAATACTTTAATTTTTGAACATCCGATAAAACTACTATATATCTTTTTTCTGTTTGCCATCACATTGTGGACTTTCTGTGTGTAAAGAAAAGCTTTAAAAGGACTTTAACATTTCTAGAAGGAAGTATCCAAATAAAAAAACCACTATATGTAAAACTGAAAATATGTATAATTAAAAGACTGTTATTTTGGATAGTTGAATCATTATTTTTGAGACCTCAAGTGAATTGTAATAGCAGTCTCAACCAACACAGTAAAATTGAAAACATGTATAATTGCAAGATATAGACACACAGTTGTATTTATACTCCTAATCTCTTGATTTTTTTAAATTTTGTTTGATTATGTGAAAAGATAAGTGGATTTCTTTTTCGTCTTTGCAAAATAAAAGGCAGCTGGGTTTCTTGGTGTTATTGGCTTTCAAAGTATCTTTAGACATCTAACTACCATTAGAGCATTTTAAAATTCTTATCAGGAAAGAGATCTTATATTTTTATTTTTTCACTATAACTATTTATGGATTAATAAAATTAGTGTGTCAAGTTATAATAACCACTGATATTACAAAACTCCAAAGGACTGCAGTATGGCAGTACTTTGTAAGTAAGCAACTTAGAGTTACCCTAACCATAAAAAAGATCTTTACCCTAGAATTTTGGTGATTTTTAATTTTAGGTCTGTCTCCATGGCACGTCTTTCAATTAAAAAGTATAATTCAGTAAGTCATCCTTCAGAATGATGACCACCAAAAACATCATCATTCTATTGTTGACAATCTGAAACATTTAAAAAGCATAATCTTATGGAATGCATAGAATCTTATAAAAATTCTGCATTCTCTCATATGTTTAGACTCTTAAGAAAGAAAAAAAAACGTTTTTGTGTCATCTTTGTAATTCTGTGGAGCCAAGAGTCTTAGAAATAAGTTAAGAATAAACAAAAAACAGAGGAAACATATATTTAAAAATAATTACCATAATTGAAAATAAAAATGTACTTTTTTGAACCCCCAAGGAGATGGATATCATTCTTGCAATTCATCTTGAGTTTTTAGAAAATCTCTGCAGTTCTCATTGGTATCTTCAGAATATAAAAGTTAAATGTCATGGGAAAAAAAATAAATCTTTATAAGTATAACCTGAAATTGAAAAAGAGAGAGAGAGAGAAAACATCTTAGTTGTGCGTAAATAAATATACATCTTCAAAAATGATCAAACATTGCTTTCATTCATAACAGAAAAGCTGTCATTCATGCTAAGTACATAAAAGTACAAAAATATCAACACAAAACTTCAGTGAAATTCAGCATCTCCTTGCAAATGCTTGATTAATTCTTATTGTCAGGGATTCTTTAAACCATGCAACATTTTACAGATCTACTTCAATACCCTGAGGTGAGCACAATTTTACTTTACTCTGATAACTAAACCACATACTGTTCGGAATTCTCTGCTTCTTTTCATCCTTCTGATCATATCATGAATCTTGCCATACTTGGTATTTAATTTAAAGATTCAGCTCCTGAAAATGTAAGAATAGGTCTCAGCTTTCACATAGGTATAAAAGAAGGGTTAAGAGGGAAAGAAAAAAGAATAAGGTGTCACAATTAGAACAGCTGAGTTAAAAATCCTGAGAGGGGAAGGAATTTCATATCCTACAGATGGAACTAAATGTGACTATTTTGTCACAGATATGTAATTTTCTACAACCTGAGTCACAAAGGGATCCTGCCTGTTACAGCTTTTAAAGTGTCATATAATCAAGGTGACTGCAAAGCTGCAGAGGCTTGCACCTGGACAGGCTGAATGAACTGCAAAGCGGTTCAGTGAAGAACAGTCAGGGAGGGACTGACTGTAGTGGCATAAACTGCCTGAAACTCAGATCAGAATGAGCTGTTCCAGAGGGCAGTTATGTCACTTCCAAAGCGAATTAATTAAACCAGAATTAGGTACTGTGCAAGTAGAGAAATAAGTTTTATTCTTCCAAAGCTGCCTTTTTTTTTTTTTTTCCACAGAGCCATGTTCATTTTTGAGTAAGAACTTCAGATTACAAATAAAATATTTGGGATAAGTGTATTTAGTAGATACTTCATCTTCCCAAAGACATAACTAGTGAAGTTCGTTTCCAAGGATCTTATTCTGCCACCTGTACTCACTGAAGGTAAACAGATGAAATGGAATAAACAATTGCTAATAAACATGGTACCTAATTGTATTAAAGTAAAAAAAAAAAAAAAAAGATATGATCAGTCCACAGCAACAGTCCAAAAAACTCATTCTCCTTTTAGCATTGACTTAACTATTCCACAAACATTTAAAGGGTTAAAGAGATAAGAAGCCATAAATATTCGGTTCTTGCTTATACCTGCAAGACTAAACAGCAATAAATAATCAGTGTTATCTATCCTGTATGTTGTTTATCCTGAAATTCAGAGTTTGATCTTTTTTTTTTTAAAGTTCAAAGAAACTTTAAGTCTTCTGAGCATTCTAAGCTCAATCTTTATTTAACAGGTCACACTTATGGGTTTTATCTGAGCACTTTACAAAATAATTCAGCCATGTAAACATTTGTATTTAAGAAAATATATTCAATTTCCCTTCTGTATTTTGAGCTTTTACATTTGAATTACATTTTGTGTTTTTTTACCCTTGTGTGGCATCTCTTATCAACACATAACAGGATTCTGTTTTCCCATGGGTGGGACATGAGAAAAGAGATTTAGAAAACTCCATCGAAGCTATATAGAGTTAAAAGTTTACTAATGATATACACCAAAAAGAAGGAGATGAGTCCTGCAGTGCAAAAATGTCCAGACTAAACGAGTTAGCCAAGGCAGAGTACCTAGAAGGAAAGAGTATGTACATTATTCCCATAATCATTCCTACGTATTTCCCATGAACCAGTGGCTGAAAGATCAGACAATGACTTGTAAGACCTAGTTTTTACAACTTTCCCTCTCCCCTTTTTGGGAGGGCATTATAATTTTGGACATTTCTCATGGAGCAAAGGCAGATCAGATGAAATTGTGACTCAGCTTTCCCCTGACTATGTTAAAGTGAATAGTGAAAGTACCTAGAATTCTGAGCTATAATGTAGCACATTAATTTTAATTATCTGAAACAAAAAATAAGTGGAAAAAAATAACAATATTTTATACATAATCTCCTCACAAGGAATGATCATATCTAATGGTTACCATAATTGGAAGTATTTTCAAGCTTATAAAGGAGACATAATGAAGGAAATTAGCAATTATTTCCATGTTCTTAGGGAATGAAAACCTGATGGCCTTGCTGAGAAAGAAATCCAGTTATGCTGTTTTATGAATTCCGGGAAGGGAAAATTTGAGAATTCTTTGATGCTGTATTGATTTTTTCATAAATGTCACCCCAGTTTAGAGATACTCGTTTGAAAGAAAATGCAAGTGCAAAGCTCATGTCAAGGATGTGTGTTTTTCCACATAAGTGAAAATCTGGATTTAGCGTATTTTTTCAATTTTGTTAGTACATTTGTTAAAAGCAAAGCATGAAAAAAACTATGGAAAAAACCCTCTTATATATTTTTTAAATGATTGCACTTGGTTAGTCATTCCTTCATTCTAATGGAGTCAGAAAGCAACTAGCACTTTAAAGGAAAGTCTACAATCAATGGCATTTGTTTTCAGATCTACTCTATTCTACAGCTTTGTTTAGCTGCTTTATAGTTGCCTCATGGACATGGTTTGGTCTGTCCTAAATTCCCTGCACACTTTGAAACAACCTCACCCAGGAAGCTCTGCATCCTTCTTTTGCCTTTGCTTCATATAAACTAGAGTTTACATGTTTCTTCAATAAAAAATCCCTTCCCAAGCCATATGTATAGTCTCTGCTCATGGCCAATGTTAAATTGAAGACAAAGGAGAGTGAGATGTGACTACTTAGAAGGGGGAAGTTAATCTTTACTTGGATGTCTTGTGATTGGAGTAAAAAAAATCCTAACTGGCATTGCTCTATTAGCTTCTCATGTAAGGTATTTCTCCCTTATAAATAAATATAAGGCTTGAAAAGTATGCAGGGAAGGACTACTTTCTACCTTTCTTGAAACAGCACTATTGCTCAGTATTGAAGGAAATGAAAAAGAATTTTAAATTTGTCTCTTTAATTTCATTATTACATGGAGAAACCATCGTAGGACTGTACCTGAACTTTTTAAAATTATACAAAAGGAAATAGATATTACAGTGCCTTCCATGTGTGATAGAAGAGATACCAAAACAGTTTTTCTGAAATGCAAGTTGATGCTATAACCCACTTAATCGCGTTTCTTATTTTCACTTCTATGTGATTAAGAAAATATTTTTTTAACACTCCTTCATATTGTTAAACCATGTGCATGTCTCATGCGAGGTAGCTGTGTCTTTTACTTAGGTTCATGACATGGGTACTTTACACTGATAAAGCTTTTTAAAGGTCACTGTTTCAAAGTATTTAGAACCTTTAAAAGTCTTGCCCTCAGAACCTTTCTCAATTGGTAGCAGAGAAATTATGTAAAAGAATTTTACTGAATACCTTAAAATTGTAATTTTATTTATCCTCTATTGTCTTTGCATTTAAATCCCCATTGAAGACAATTAGCTCTTGATTATGGCTTGGTTAATGATCCTGATCAGAGTGGGAACTTTCTAATATATAATCATTTCCTGAGTCTAACAGATCACTGTGATTTACTGCTATGAAATCTTATTAAAAACATGGGTTAAAGTATGAATAAATGAAATTAATAAATTATAAAACACTATTGTTAAGTAGGTATGACTTACATTCCCCTTGTACAGTGCAAGATCCTTACATACACCCACATGCCACACACAGGACTCTCTTGTGCATTCCAACATACATATTCATGTATACAGATATGTGTATTTCAATGCTATCACATTACAATATCTCAAATAACGATAATAAATAACTTATATGTTAAAATATTATTCTTATTCCATTGTCTTCCATTCCTGATAGAGTTACAGATTAAAAGATACCTATGAATATCACTCTTAAGGTCAGTCTTAATTTTTTCTACCAATATGTTGATGTCTTCTTATGTTTATTATCCATATTAAGAATTTATGAATTTTTAGACTAGAAACTGAAGCTTACTAGAGTTGTTACCTATAGATTCATTACAATTTTAATTGGAAAGAATTTTAGATTTTTTTCCCTGGAGTGTTTTACGACATTTCTTGTTAACATTTTGAGCCCAAGACACATTTTGCAAAGATTTTCTCATGAAAGAATAATAGAGGCACAACAGCCATCCCAACATCCTGTCCTGTACCTTGATATCCTCTTGACACAGATAGAAACCTTCTGATACTTTTTCTGCAGTGTGTAGCTACCTTTATATTATAAAGAATTATGAGAATTTTTTAATCAATAGTAAAAGTACAGATAACCTTCCGAACATTCAAAGCTGGCTATTAATCTCACAGAGTCATTATTTTAGCACTTTAGCACTATTTCTCAGACTTACCCATGAATCCTATATATCATATTGTAGCATACCATATCTGGAATGCTAATGTAAATTAAAAACCATTTTCTTTTTACTGTTCTGCAAATAGTTTCTAAAATTGTGCTGATAGATTGTCATTAATTACAACGAACATGTGAATAGATTCACATTCCAGTGGACATGTACCTTTTGTGCCTAAATAATTTTAAAATCCTCCTTCTTCTCAGCTGGATGTGGTCATGCTACTTAAAGGGAGGATCAATCTATTTTCAAGATTAAAAATCAATAAAAGAAAACTACACCAAGATACCAAGAAGGCTTCTCATATGAAGACATGTTCTAGGCACTTTGTATTTATTTACTAGAAGGAAAGACAATATTCCAAAAATGAAAATTATAATGACTCAGAAACATTTCCTTATAGCAACAGACGTCTATCCTCCCTCCTCTTTAAGAGGAAATTCTTCGTCTAATATTTCAGTTTTGGGCTAAACATCGTGATCATAACCAAAGTGAAGAGTGAAATTATGTCTTGAGGATCCACCAGGGAACCTCTGCTGAGGGTTTCCACACTAGACCTGGACTGACAGACCCTTTCATGAGCCTCGTACAGACTTGGAAATGAGTATTGGGATCCAATGGACTCACATTTTGTTTCATCCCAAATATTCATAAGTCAGAATATTAATGCTATCCTTACACTACATAATATGGTTATAAAATTCCTCTAGTCTGTGTAACCATTACAGAAATTTATGAAAGTATGACTCTGTTGACAGGACAGAAGATATCAGAGGATGTAAAAACCTTCCTTTAAAGTGATTGCAAGTTGAAAAGGAAAATAGTTCCAAAGCAGAAAATTATGTTAGTAAACCATGAAATCATGCCCAAAGTATTTTTAAACTATTGTAGTGAAGTATCTTATTCTGTCAAGATTAACGTCCACATGGTTGCAGATGGTGCTGAGATATGAGAAAACAAAAGTAAAGGTCACAGCAGTTTGGTCAGATGAAAACCAACAAGGATATTTGCTCTAAGTGTTTCTTGTCCAGTTTTTGATAAATGTTATGAAAAGATTTTTTAAAAAGTAATTGATAAAAAAATTAATCTTATTTTAAACAGTGATTGAATCAGAATTATTTTAATATTCCTATATTAATAAGGCATTCTTTCATCAGCTCTACCAAATGGCAGTATTACGGATATGTTTTTATAAGAGGAATTTACCTCTGTCTTTTTAATACATTTCTACAATGTTTTTCATTTCATCTGCTAAACTTAAGCCAGAATCTGGATATATAGGTCTGCTCTATTCTCAGCAGGTACTGAGACTAAATATGCTTCTATCAGTCCAAAAGCACAGAAGCTTGTTCCAGTTTTTCCAGGTTTCTCTTTGATGTTTACTTCTGATCTGGCTAAAGATGCACAATTCCTTCAAATAAATCCCTTCATAACTATGCCACCAGAATCATTTGACTCTCTTTGAGCTCTGTTCCTTTCTGTATGCACAGTGATGAGTCATTCCTTCAAACCAAATGAAGCCATATCCATGTGAAATTCTTATAATTACGATTAGAATCAACTTCTAAACTGGAAATCTTTAGGGAACTTTTACACACACCCTCCAACACAGTCTTTTTTTTAAAAATGGAGTTAAAGACTTGCCAGTCACCTGACATTCCTTTGTGCTCTCAGTATGGCACAATCTGCTACACAGCTCCACTGAGGACTCCTGGATGTGTTTATGTCAAACTTGCTGTGGCAAACAACAGATGTGTGGACAGCAAAACTTGTACTTAGTGCCTTGGTGACTAACTTGGCACAGTATGAAATGTGTAGTACAAATTTTGCTGTTCAGTTAAGTCAATATGTGGCCAGTTTTTTAAGAGGTTGCAGACCAATGAATTCAGATATTGCATTCAGAAAAAGTAGTATTTATTCAACTGCTCCTAAATCTACAAAGCCCTACTCTCCCTTCTTCACAATAACAAAATGATACAGTTGTACACAAACACACACACAAACACAAGTGAAGAACATAATAACATCCGTTTGAAGAGAAGCAGGAAAAAGGCATGGTAGGCTGAGTTAGACAACTCCTTCATTTAACTATAATTTACTAGAATTGAACTCTGGTTAATCTCATTTACTTGAAGCTTAAAGAAGCTTTTCTAACTTTCAATTTATTCATATAACTTTTTAGAGAGTTTTTGTTACAAACAAAATTTTTGGTTAAAAGTCCAGAAAAAACAGGGAGATAAACCTGGTCCTTTTTACCTAATAAGCAGAGCTCTTTCATTTGTACTTTATTTGTACTTAAATGTGTTAGTTCTCACAGTAATATTTAAAAATATATTTCAAAAATTGATCTGTGTTTTCAGACTGAATTAAACGCTTTCTTTCAAAATATCTTTTATTTATACCGTATTTATAAAAGGTCAGAGTACAACCCATTTCCAATATCATATTTGAAATATCTAAGTCTTTGAAATGGACCCCCTGATCCAAAAAAAACCCAATCTTTTTTCTCAGATTTTTATTCAGCACCATAGTGTACCTTCATAAATGTATTATCATAAGTAAATTGACAAACAAAGGAGAAGTCCATTGAAGTCAGCTGTGTTCGCTTTGCTAAGGCACAAAAAGAACATATGGTCCATAAGAGTTGCAGGACACAGTGGGAATGAACACCTTTTTCACATTAAAAGAGGACCTACATCTCAGACTCTTATCAGCTGCAGTCAAAAACAGATCAAGAACTGTTGGATACAACTAAACTTAAACAAGATAGAGGTAATAAATAAAATAGAAATTATTCATACACTCTACTTCCTCAATATCATGCTATCCAAAGCTGATCTTTCCTCAAGCAAATGAATCAGTACATAAACTTTTCCTTGCTGCTGGGTGTTTGAAATATTAATGTTAACTCAATTTCCTTTCACATTTGACAAAAATTCTTGACTTTTACATGCAAACTTGTATTGATTATAGCGATCCATAGAATCATGCTCTTGCAAAATGAGTAATGCAGTGAAACTTGGTTAACGATATGAATGAAATTACAAAATATGTCTTTACATTTGTAGCACAATTATGTTACTTGCTGGCAGTTTAAGACAGACATTAAGACTACTCCTGGATAGAAATTCTGGCCCAACCAGAATTATGAATTTACTCCCACAAGAAACAATTTAGAGATCTGCAATATTAAGGTTGGTATTAACCAAAGTCCTTCTGTGGCCTTAACAGTGTTCGAGGTGGTCAGTTGTGCTCTTTAAGTCCTTACAACACATACCTCAATGGGTCATACTTAAAGCACAGACTAAAAAGATAGTGTGTGTGATTGACATCCTTCATCCTCCACATGAAGTGCAAATAATTGCAGCCCGGGCTGTAATGTAGACACTATATATATATGTACACACTACATATATATATAGTGTGTAAATTTGTGTTCAGTAGATATTTCTCTGTGTCTAGAACATTTCAAAGTCAGTAAAATTGATTGGAAACATGAGGAAATTTTCAGGAATTACAGTAGGCATCTGTTTTTTAATTAACTACCTCCTGGAGAAATGTGTCCATTATGTCAGGTTCAGCAGAAGGACAGCAATAACGAGGACAAAAAAGGAACAGAATATATTATTAACCATTTTTAAACTTATTTAATTCATATGAAATTGAATTATAAAAGCAATTGCAAAAGAAATGTAAAAACAAAGGGAGTAGGCCATTTTGAAAGAATAAGTGGCTACATCAGGTAACACTTTAAAGAGGATTATCGTTTAATAAACTCTGTCTCTACCTCCAGACTAGACTGCACAGAGGCCCCCAGCATACCTACAACCTAAATATTGGAAACCTTGTGGTTTGGCTTTAGTAGGAGTCTAGGAGCCACCTAGAAGTAGTCAGGTCTCAAGACCATTACTAAAACTAGTTTCCACTCAGTATCTGGTATCAATCTATCCTGCTTTCTTAAAGGCAGGGCTTGCAGGCCCTCTTACAGGTAGATCTTACCAGGAAATGATTCTACTCTTATGAAAATCTGTGTCTCCTAGCTCCAAATACAACACTACGTATTGGGTTTGTGACAATTTCAGCCTTGTTCACTGTGAACAAATTTGACAAATATTTTGCCCAGTGAGATAAAGTGTGTGAGAGTCACTCTTTCTAATAAAAGCAAGATGCAACTGATGATTTGTGATTTAAGTGGCAGCTGGCATCCCTGCAATTCACAAAGGCAAAGATCAAGAACTATTGGGTACAACTGTTTGGGGAAAATGGCAGTCAGATCACTCTGCTTAACCTTTGGTGAGGCACATGAGCTTGCCACAGATTCTGAAAGATTGGTCCCTGGGCAATCATTCAGTCACTTAAGAGTTTATTGTGAATACATAAACTTAATCAACTCAAAATGTTACACATTGCAGTAAATACAAAACACATGAAGTTAATGTTATCTCTGAATAAAGCACTGGTGAAAACTATGTGTAAACACTGGTTTAAATTTTGCTGACTCTCTTTTAAATACAAGACTGAATATTTGGAGGCCTATAGAAGAAATGTACAGGTGTGAACTAAGGGTTGGGCAGAATGTCTTACAAAGAAAAATCTTTAAACCTAAATGTATTTAATCTATCCTAAATGGAGATAAAGAAATAACTTGATTAAATTGTGAAAAATACCCTGCACTAGACTAGATGCCTTCTGAAAAGTTCTCTTCGATCAAATAGTCTGTTTGTCTTGATGATGATACAGCAGTGATATCAGATAAGTTAATATTATACTTTCTTCTAGAATTGATGTTTATGAGTTTATGACACAGCCCTGCAAAACTGCATCAAAGAAATTAAATTCCTACCCAAATGAAACTTATGCAATTTTTAAACAGAATTTGGTAATAGATACTTTATTCAGCAGGATGATAGGTAAAGATTAGTGGTTGGACTTGGTGATCTCAAAAGGCTTTTCCAAACTAAACAATTCTGATTCTGGATCAATAAAATATATTAGAGCATAAGTAAAAAATATATAATACTTGGGATCTTAACAACTATGCAGTTAGTTAGGCAGACAAAGCTAATTTTGAATAATTAGATAGTAAAAGAGGGTGAAATCGGTTTAAAATTGAAAGATAAACATTTTGTAACTGTAACTGGCCTAGAACCATTAACTATTCCAATTTAGACCCTCATTTTCTTTGATATTCATTATACATTCATTTAGCACTGCTCCAAGGATAAACAGCAAATTCAATAAAGAGTTCAACTACACCACTCTGTTTTCCACAAATAAATACGGGGTTTTTTATGCTATCACTGATTTTACAACATTTTTCTGTTTTCTTTTCACCTCTTCTACCTTGTGGCAGTGAATTAGGTGATGCAGTTGTGCATTTGAGCCTCCTCAGCACTGAATCACAAATTGTTCATGGAAGAGTGTTCCTATAAAGAAGAAAGCTGGGCTTCAATGGTTTACAACAATAGTTTAAAGAACTTTTATCCACTAGTGCAGACTTCATTTTTCAGTAAGAAAGAACATTTACTGAGAAATACCAGTGATGTTTGTAGTCATCTGAAAATATTTTTTCCTCATTCTGTGTTCAACATGGAACTGTGTGTGATCAGCTTTGCATGACCTGAAAAACTTTTCACAGTACAGAAATAAAAACCAGCTACGGAATATAGATTCGCTGACCCTTCTGACTTGGAAAGTTCTTTGTGTGGTGTTCTTTCATTTGGTCTGAAACCTCTGAAGTGGTGTTATTTATTTTTTTATCTGACAGTGAAAGACATTTTGCATTAGGATAATCTGTCACTCTATCAAAGGGAAAGATCATGTTCTGTGAACTCAGTGTGAGTTTGGTCTCAGAGGAGAATTGCACTGCATTTCTCTTAGCTTACTGTTCACAGGACCACATCTGGAAATGCAGCAAGTAACTCCAGTCTGGGTTGCTCACAGGCTAGTAGGCCTGTGACTACTGTTCAAATCAGATGCTCAGTTCTGCTGACTTCTGAACCTTGAGAAATGAGATACAGGTTAATGAACTGCTGGACCTCAACACTGACAGAGTCTGATTTCTCTGTGGGATCATGGAGACATAACTAGTAATATCCTCTGCTTGCACTAAAACTACTGAGAACGTGGGAAGAATGTTTGCATGTCTTTTAAGGAGAGAAGACTGAAGACTGGTAGGTGGGAGCAGGTGGCTAGAGAATATTCCTGAACAAACCTAAATAATAAACAGAGCAGACTTTTTCATTTTTTCAAATGACTCACACTAGCCTAATTTTATGTAGAATGTTTTATTCCTTTCTGAGATAAAATTTAAGGAAAACAAGAACAAAGCATAATTTGAGTTCCACTGTAGATATAAAAGTGCTCTGAGAATTTCTCACACCATAATCTCTTACAATTTCTGAGACTGAAAATAAGGGACAGATAAATTGAACTGGAAATGGGGTACTTGTTTTGAGTAAGAGCATTTATGAAACATGGAAATACACTGAAGAGTAGTTCTTTGCCCATGTCTTCAAACTTGCTGCTAATGACTAGATACTTTTGTGAAAGCAGAACCCCAAAGGATGAACCCCTTATTATGTCTGAAAGGCTTTTGGAAAAGCTGACGAGTAACTTACATAATGCATTAAAAGTTCTGGAGGAATGCAGCTGTGGAAATGACTGTTGATAATTAGCAGCCTATAACCACATTAGTAACAGTATCTCTAATAGCTCATTAAGATTTCTTAGTCTACAACTAACAAAAGAGATCCACTGTGCCCCAAAGTTGAAGCACACAGAGAAGCACACAGAGGATTCCTCTGCAAAAGAGTATTTAAGAAAGGTAGCAAAAGTTAGGGGCAGAAAATAATCTGGAGAGAAAGGTGGCACAAGAGGAGCCACCTTACACTGGGTAGAGCAAATCCAGGACTGTGGTGGGCTGGTTTTGGCATGTGGTATGCCTGCTCTGCCTGTAGTAGAGCCACTTGGAAACATCTGTGACTGGCTAAGGTCAGCCCCTGGCCTCCTCCCCTACAGGTACTTCTTCTGCTGCCATGTTTGGGGTAGCTGAACAAACTCTCTTTGCGTTTGAGCTGGAGGAAATGACATGGAAAAAAAAAAAAAAAAAGCAGGATGCATGACTTTGTACAGCACTAGGCTGATTCTACCTGAAGCTAAGGTATTAATCTGTGTGGAAATAAACATCGACAATAAGCAGAATTTTTCAACAGCAACAAAATTAAACCATGGGGAGAGTTAAATGACATTTTTATAGGAAATCTTCCAACCTCAAGATGAAGCACAGGCTGTTGTTATGTATCCAAGAAGTATGTATACCTTAATGTTAACAAACATATACCTTAATGTTAACAAACAAGAAGTGCATGAGATTTCAGAACTTTGATAGGCATCCACATTCAAGTTTTGCACAAAATTAATATAGTTATGCCTATTGTATTGATGCTGAAATAAAAATGTGTCTTTATTTCTTCCAGACTTGGTTGTACATAAGGATTTTCTTCAGTCGTATTTTGTCTTACAGTAACCACAGAATCAAAAAAGTCATTACTTGATGAAAATATTATTTTTTTTTCTTAATGATCTCAGTTCATTTAGTGAGGTAGGCAGAGACAGAAAGAAATAGAAAAGAAGTGATGGGGAGGGGAGAGAGAGAGAGAGAGATAACAATCAGAAGATACTCACCATTCTTAGATCCAGTGGTGTCCCATTTGTCCTTCTTCATCCCGGGCTTCTCAGTGGTGGGGTCCCCCATTCATTCTTCTGGGTATATCATCTTTATACAGTCCAAGTTCTGAGTATCCACACAGTGGTTGCAGATGTTCCCATAACTTATCTTATGGCAAATTCCTTCTGTGTCCTTGACAGTATTCGAGGCAAGCAAAGTGCTTTCTAAGTTCTTCCACAAGCAACAGAAAGTATTATTAATTGCAAGAATTTTCTGTAGCAATTTATTTTTGTGATACCACATATACCAAAATTAGATGAACACATTTCTTAGTCCAAAACTCTCCTTGAAAAGTTTCTAAAAGAAAACATATTTCTACAAAGATGTTTCTCAATGATGATGAAGCAAAAACATCAGCTACACAGTTGGATAAGCTGCGCGAAATTTTTCAGACTCAGCTTCAGCCATGCCAGAGACAGCAACAGTACCAGCAGCCAGCTCCAACCATGCCAAGCTCATTCATCTATATATCATCTACATCCATTTTAGGACAGACCGACATATCTTAGAAATAGCAGTTCCATTCACAGAATAGACTAAAACTCATTAGCTCACAATACCTTTTAAAAGTGCTACCAAGTATTGTCTGACTGCTGTATTTTGTCTTTTTCTTTCAATTTTTAATAAATTATTGCAATTTGAGTATTACTTCCTCATTTCAGATTTATATGGTACCATAACACAGAAGAATTGCATATCAGGAAGGAAATACAGCCTCAGACTGTTCTCTTTATATTTGTATCTCAGCTAAATCTACAACCCATCATGGGATTAGTTTTATGCTTTTTGAACACAGGTATCTTTTTTCCCATTACTGACAGGGATGAGCTCAGCTACCTGTCTCCCTGCTGTGCAGCATCATAGCATATAAATGCACATGGATACTCATTAATCAGAAAAAGATTAGAGAATAGATGAATCAATCAATTACGTGGATATATCAGAGACTATGAGAAACTAACAAAGGGTCACTATCACATTGCCCCTACCCACTGCCACAGTCCAGGATCTCCACAATATTTACTTTGGAAGATGAAGTATTGGCATTGTGGTGGCCAGAAATGGATGCAGACATCAATGATGCTGGATTTAATCATATTCATTTATTTCCTGGCAATTTAGTCTGCAGAGTCCCACAGCGCCAAGTTGCCCTCTCTAGTTTTTAAACCACTGGAAGACATGAAGCCATTTATAGGTACAAGAAATCGCAAGTGCATGTCAGGCACTTCTATTTTACACTGACAAGAAACACTGACTGCATCATTTCCCAGCAATCACACCAGTGTAAGCACTAGCAAATGAATGAAAAACAATTGACAAGGCTAAGCATTGTCAAGAAATAGATTAAATTGCCATAAAGGAGGAATAAAGAAAGTAACTTTTCCTTTCTCTTCAAAACTTCATTGAGACAAAAGTGGATTTAAAAAAAAGAAACAAAACCTCAAAATACTTAGGTAGATATGAGTTTGTATTTATGTGCCTGTATACTTATATCTAAATACACATATTCGTATATGTATTTGTTTATATATATATTATTTATATTTATATATAATATATATGTGTGTGTGTAAGCAAATAATTATTTGATTATCAAAACAATAATCTATTTAAATAAGTATTTCAAAGTTATGATCTTATTTCTATTATCTGTTTTAGTTTTTAAATGTTTGGAAATATTCTGTGAGAAAGTGTCATAATAGAGCAAAATCCATTATCTATTGGGAAGATAAAGAAATAACAGTTTAGAAATAGTGAACAAGCACAACTATAAAAATAATTTAAATAGTCTTCTTTAAATTATGATCAATGTTTTTACCCTTAGTGTCTAAGTAGCACTTTGAACCTGATTATAAAAAATAGTTTATATACAAACACACATATAATGACAGACATAGCCATTTTAAAATCTGTTTCCAGTAATTGAAAAAACTAGGGTATTTGATTTAAATCTTCCTTGGTGTGAGCTGATTGTCATTCCCATTGCTTGTAATATTTAATTAGACTACTAGTTTTTTCGTGGAACTCTTCAGCTTGAAAGGATGAAAATGTTACTTTAAACTTTTAATGGCAACAATGTTTAGGAATTTAGTCTTCCTAAATTTGTTTATTTCACCCTTCACCCCTGCTCTACTCTTTCACTTCTCTCATTAAATTCGTGTCATTGTTATGCTTGTGATGCTTAAAATTATTATGTACAGATTGTAAAAAACTTATATGTATGACTGTATATCACTGTTATGTAAAACAGTTAACATCTAGTTTACCACTGACACAGTTCCTAGAAGAAGAGCAGTTCAAAAAACGAGGAACCAGTAAATTATCATTTTTCATTCCTTTTTCTGTCAGTTTATGTAACCTAACATACTGTTACCTGTTGTCTATCCATGTTATCCAGCAACATATTTCAAAAAACCACATTAAATTAACCACAGGAAACTAATTAAACTTCAGAGGTACTAGATTTAGATCTTCAGGGCACCAAGCAGGTTTTGGAACTTACTAACAATCCAATGGAAAACAGTATCTTGTTTTCAGTAATACCATCTTTGTCACCATCTTGCCTGAGATGTATAGTCATCCTACCTTCATTCCTGACTCAGGTTTAGTTGATCCTTTTGCAGAATGTTTGAGGTTGTATTCTATATCATGAAAAATAACAAAACAATTATTTTTCAATAGTCTTACATAATTGTGGATGTGTAAAATGACATTATGAATGTCTGTCACTCGTTAGAGATTCTAATTTTCCATGGGGATTGTTTGGACATATTTGCTAATTTGTGAGGTACACAAAGATGTGGTTGTACCTATCTTTCTTCATATGCATATTGAACCTATTATCATCAGAGTATGTTAGAGAATGCAGTCCTATTTTGTGGCAAACCTGAGATGGAAGAATGTCCTCTTCTGATGCAGTAAATATTACTGAAACATAATTTTCAAACACATCAACAAGCAACAATGTTTTTCTTAATTTTGAAAGACAAGAGTTTACCATGAAAGCAAGTGCAGCCTCAGTTCGGAGGATGCACAATTACAAATGTCACAAGATATATAACGTGCAAGATCAGACAGTGTTCACAGAAATTTAAAGAGTTCAGAGCACCCTAGTGGAAAAATTGTTCCTGTTTTCCTCAGTAGTTTACTGATTAAAATACTGACCTTAGAGATCTAAGTTCAAATATTCACTCTTTAACTGAAAGCAGATCTTTTTCAATTCAGTGCCCTCTCAAGTCAGAACAGTGACTTGGCTTTCTGAAGTTCCTCTCTAATGCTGTTAAATTTTCTAAAGGAAGGTCTGGAGAAGAGTTTCTCAAGACAACACAAGGTATGATGAAGCAGGTCTCACTTTTCAGGCAAAAACCTGAACCACTGGACAAGCCCTTGCACTAAGACTCTAATACTTTTTGAATTCAAGGCCAAGCACAGATCCTTTGGCTAATCTTGGTTGATGTCAATGCATAAAATAAGTTCTGACCCTGGTAGGGAAAGGTATGGATTCTTCTCAAGCAATAATTTTGACTTTTAGTTACAGGATTTATTTTTCCAAATTCCAGCACTAATAATTTCCTAAAATAAACTTTTTCCAAAAAAAAAAAACCTACAAAGAAAACCACAAAGAAGAATCTCAACCAGCAAGTAAGAAAGAAAACTTTGTTATCAGCAGAAGGATTTTTCAATAGTAGATTTCCAAAACCACAAAGAAGAATCTCAACCAGCAAGTAAGAAAGAAAACTTTGTTATCAGCAGAAGGATTTTTCAATAGTAGATTTCCTCATCCAGTTATCAGTACATCACTATGATTTCACAGAAAGTTAATTTTCTGCTCTGGTGTCACATTTTAACCCCAGCCAGCAACTAGTATCAGTCAGCCACTCATGCACTAACTCTCTCTCCCATCAGCATAATCATGAAGAGACTCAGAAGGGTAAAAGTGAGAAAACTCGTGGGTTGAGATAAAGGCAGTTTAATTGTCATGCACTCAAACAAAGCAAAATAAGGAATTCATTCACCACTTTCCATGGGCAGTCAGATGTTCAGCCATCTCCAGGAAAGCAGGGTTCCATGATGCCTAACAATGACCATTACTCCAAGCAATCCCCTTCTTCCTTCTTCCCCCCACTTTATATACTGAGCATGATGTCATATGTTATGGAATATCTCTTTTGTCTGGTGAGGTCAATTGTCCTCTCTGAGTCCCTTCCCAACTTCCCACACACTCCCAGCTGCCTCACCAGTATGGCAGTACGAAAAGCAGAAAAGGTCTTGGCTCTGTGTAAGCCCCAACCTGTTTGCAATTCATTGTACACCATCATTAGATTTGGAGCTTCTTAGAATGTATCATGTCCTGTCTGGTGATTACAATGTCATCTGAAACTCTGGACAGTGAAATTCCGATTGCTACAATGGTATGCAACATTCCATCTCACTTTGGGAATAGAAACTGCTGAAAATCATGAGAATCTCCTCATTTAAAAGGAGTCCTAACCTCTAGAAAAAGATGTATTGGAGGCTTCTTGATCTTTGACAGTTATCTTCCACTGAGGTCAGTGACATTACTTGAGGCAAATATGACAGACTCTGACTTTCCACAATTTTTCTGGAGCCAGTCCCATTGTCAGTGGCCTGGCTCAGAAAATATGTCAGCCCCTCACTCCTACTTTCTGAATGCAGAAGACTTTTCTAGGAGTGTAATCAACTTGTTTGGATCCTGCCACAAAGTCAATTTATGAAAGTAAATGTAGATTTTGACATGCATTTTTATAAAGGCAGAATAAATTAAAAAGCAATAAACCTGCAAAACAGTTAACCTACATTACTGCACTTGGTGTGGTTATACAAGAACTGCCTCAAATGGCAGCTAGACTTCCTTCCACAGGCACCTAATTTGTTCTTCCACCCCACAACTGCAGTTAATTTAAGTGTGTATTTGGATAGATGGATATCTTGTTTGTTACCTTCTAACCAGCTTGAGATTTCTATGTGACCTTCAGCTTCGCCTTTCTGTGGTCTAAGTGCTGGTTTAGTGCAGCTAATCTGGGTGATTTTGACAGTTTTACTTAGTAAATTTTTATTAAGGTGTCAAAACTAGTAACAGATATGTGTAATTGTTGAGATTGTTGTAGGCTACAGTTAAGGATTCAGAAGGAAAAATATTGACATGAAAAAAGCAGAGAACACTGAGGATGAGCCAGCTTCAAGGCACAACAAAAGTCACACTCTCTGTTCCCTGAGGACTGTCTGACTCACAAAGACTTTGGGTTGGGGAGGGGTGAGAACACTTTGCTTCAGACTGCTAGTTGATCAGTCTAGCTACTTTCTGAGTGTATTAGTAAAAAAAATAAAACAAAACAAAAAGCAATTTATTTGTAATTTCCAATTGCACATTTCCTATTTGTAGACCCTTTATCTACACAGCGAAATTTACCAGAGAAGGTTAGGATCCTAAAACTGTATTTCAGCATTTGAAAAGCCTGCATTTCAGATCAGTCAAACATTTTAACTTCCTATTGACTTCAGTAAGTAAAAAATACATTGGGTTTTAAGCTTTGAAATGAAAAGGAAGGTTAAGATGTGCAGCTGTGAGAAGACTCGTCCTGAAACCTGAGTTGATAATTTACATAAGCCACATCTTGATGTTCTAAAAACTGAAGTAAGAATTTGTAGAATTTCTCCCAAAGCTTTCTTCTAGGTCAACAGTTGGACTTGATAATCTTAGAGGTCGTTTCCAACCTTAATGATTATATGATTCTTTCAGTAATATCACTCTGGAATAAAACCAAATTTAAGATGTAACTCAAAAAGTAATTTTGGTATAAAATTAGTAAGCAATTTAAAAGGTAAATAAAAATGTAACAAAATGCTAGTAAATTGTCAATATAAATGTAATTTACAAATTTCATATTTTTTGTTTCATATGTGAAAGTGAAGATGTTTCCATGAAAAAGATTTGTAGAGAACTTGGACCATTTTTGGCAAGACACTGCAGAAGGGTCATGTTTCAAATGCTGAATTAGTTATTTAATAAGGAAAGTGGCTATAATGATCCACTGTTTCCACAAGGTAATTGTTTGGTCAATACAGTTATATCCCAAAATAATCCACATTCACTTTAATGTCACCTACAGAAGCCTAGTACAATTGGAAATATTGATTAGAGCAGAGACCATTATACCAAGATATAGGCTATGAAATGTAGCAAGAATTGATTTATATTCTACTGTTTGGCTTTGTATGAGTAATGATCAAATACTCTCTAACACAACTCTATCTGTGATGTCTGCTCAGTTTACTTCTAGCATCTACTGTCTTTTTTTTCGGTCTGTGCCACAATGAAAATTGGACAAATATATGTTTCAGTGAGATTCATCAGATCAACATGCTTCATTAATTTCAACTTTCATTGAGTCTGAAAGGATAGAAGAGTCTGAAAAAGAATTCTGCTGGTTTGAATTTATTTAATCACTTGTGCATTGATGTTTCTGTTTGAATTTGTTGTATAGAACTCTTCATGTATTTGAGAGTTTTCGTATACATTTCTGCAATATAAAGGCATTTACAAGAAGCCTTAGTTGTAGGTTCTAGCCTACAGCTGTATTTCTAAATAATTATACAGTGAAAAAGGAATGCATAATGCATTTCTCCCGTTGTATGATGATTCATAGCTAACTTTTTCCTTATACCTGCGAGAATGAGATCATTTAGAAGTAAGAGTCTCTTCAATAGGAGAAATCAGCCATTTACAGTAAGGGAGAAATCCCAAATATACCTAAGTATAATGTACAAGTTCTGATTTAGCAGTTCAGGGGGATTGCTATTCTAAATCACAGAATCATAGCTAATCAAATCTTTCAGTGCCCTTTACAAAGTTAATTTGATGGTTAAGTTGAGGTGATTTCTCTCTTCCTACTTCTTTAGACTGAGCTACATTTTCTTTGGGGTTTTGTTTGTCTGTCCTCTGTAGATAATAGTACAAATAAAGATGAAAATAGAATTCTAATGTTATTATTCAAAACCTACCTGCTACTAGGATGTTATATCACCAGGAAAGTACTTTTCCTCTACCAGTCTGTATTTTAGGATGAAACTACTGTATGTTGTGTTTGATTTTTGTGTGATTAGCATGATCTTTTTTCAGTGTAAGTATAGTATTGACACATTTGGTAATGCATGAAAGAAATATGCAGATTAAATGGAACATACCAATGCTGGACAGAATACAGGATTTTAACAGGGCTTAAAATTATACTGAAAATATTACTGTTGTAGCCAGGATGTAAAGAAATGTGAAAACTCCTTTATGGTTGAATTACTACCTTTAATTAAAGGAATAGTTTATGAGTCTGTATTTGTTCAACTTTGCCAGTTGGCCACATGATAAACCATTACGTCTCCTAATAGTTTGCTTTTATTTAGTGTCTTGCAAAAAATGTATTTATTATGTAGTCATGCTTTCATTCTAACTGCTACATTCTGTATGATTTTGTACTGTGCATGACCCATAATTGGGTGGTTTGAAAAAAAACCAAAAAAACATCCATCCATGAAAAATAATTAAAGTTAATATGTTAATATTTACTTCCCTTATATAAAACAATACATTAGTCTGTATGTCAGTGTTTGTGTTTAATTTTTTTCGTTTTACCTTTTTTCTGGACTGTTTGTTTTCAGGCCAATTTTATTTCTCTCTTTAATTGATTTTTTTTTTTTTAATTTACTGTCATTAAATTACTGGAACTTATGATGATCCTTTGGGTGAGCTTTTGGTGTGTGGGGTTTTTTGTGTTTGGATTTTGATGTAGAGTATCTTCACATTACAGATGATGGCAAATGTTTATCACTTTAAAAGCATAAATGTCTACTTCTCAGGAAAAAGCCAGAGTAAGAAAGCTACAAATCTTGCTGTGATTAAAAATTCAGAACCATATTCTTATGTGGCATACATGAGTACTGGTTGGATGAAATTAATCATCTCTAACCTAAACATTCAGTATCGTCTAGTCTGCTTATGCTGTCTTATGTCAATGGAGAAAAAAAAAAAATTCCAGTGGTGTCAGTGTTTTAGCTTGTAGACTTCTTCGTGGCTAAGAGGAAGTACTTCTCTGGAAGGTTTGTTTTTCTGTACTGACTTCAGCAGTTTTTCAGATAATGGGGCACCTCTGGAATTTAACTTTTAGGCAACTTTTAAATAATAGAGACATTGAATGCTTATTTTGATATTCATCTTCAAAAAAGTAAGTCCATTATAATGTAGAGTCAATCCTTCAATATCTCCCTTGAGCATACTTAATCAGTTGGACTCTACCCATAATGGGGTGGAAGCCATTTCTTAAAAGCGTGTCAGAAGACCTTTTATGTAATGGTTCTGTGTTTAGAACTCAAGATATGAAAGCCTCAGGTAGAGAGAGCTTTAAGAACGATAAAAGAAAAAACAAGGCGCTGCCCCCCTCTAGCCCGCTGCTTTTATATTTTGTTTTAGGAGAAGTTGATATAAATAACTCCAAAGTCAGAAATCTTGGCTTCACTCTCAGAGATTCATTTTATCACAGCTTTTCCAAGCATTAAATTCACATCATAACCTATAAATAATAGCTGATGGATTAATCTTCCCTGAGATAAGCCATCTAGTGGAAGAACCAAAGTGGGTTGGCTATCTAAACTAGTCAAAATACACTAAATTTCGATATCTGCTCTTATCACAAAACTCAGCTTGACAAAACTCAGTCTAAAACATGATACCTATGAAAACCTGATTGCATTTTACGTTTCATTGGTATCCTATTTACAAATGCTTAGACATTATATTGTAAGACATACAGTAAGTTCATGCAAAACTTAAATTAATTGTAGGACAAGAACTTCAATTTTCACAGAAAGAAAAAAAGATTACATTAGCATTGGACTCAGAGCACATGTTATGTATTCTACCTGAAGATCTCAAACCAAAATGTTGTGTACTGATTTGGTTCAATGTGGCAGTTGGCACTGTATGTTTCTACATAAACATATGAAGACGTGTATGGGGACATACATAGCTTCCTCACACACTCACTCAAAAATGCTTGTACACACATGGATTTAAATTATAGTTGGAATAAAAGATTATATATCTGTTCACTCATTCAAAATTAGATGGAGAAAAAGATCTTTTACTAGGGGGAAAATGAAAGTTCCCAGAAGCGATAGCTATAATACCGCTTTTCTGCTTTTCATCTTTTCAGGCTGGTTTGCAAATGTTTGTTGAGAAATGAGAGATGATATTATCAAAACAAACAAACAGTTCTGAGAGGGGATAAAGCCTTATTACTTCCTCTGTTTCTTCCTTTTCTGTGTATTTTCTGGAGAGAGATCATAATTATCTGAAACTGTCCCTAAATCCTGTGATACAGTTTTGATTGAAAATCAAGAGCTTCCACTCTGCTTTTTTTTATTAAAGGCATGTAGTCCTTGAAGTGAAACTTGTCAGTATCAGTGCTACAAACCTATTGGCAATCACACTTATCAGGAGTATAATACATATTTAAAGAGAGCTGCTGTTCAGCTGCCTGTCAAACTCTCCTTGTATTCCAGCTTCCTTGAAACTAGCAAATATATTCTTTACGGCTTTTCATGAGAACATTAGAGCTATAGACTGGGTTTTGGTAGGTGCTACAAAATAAAACTTATAGCTGTAGAAATAAGAAAAAAAATCCACAGAAGTCACACCACGAGGCTTCAACTTTGGCAAAGATTTATAGGACTACAAAAAGAAAACTGTGAAATAAATCTAGTAATGCTTTCATCATCTCTGCTGGCATACTCAATAAGGGCAAGTCTATCAACTGAGAGATTCACAGATGTCACAAGTATCCAACCAGGTGCCTATTACCAGAGTAGATGCTCCAAGTTAACAAGAGCAGTGGAAGGTTTATGGCCCATTTTTACCTTGTTCACAAAATAAATACAATCACGGACAGTGAGGCAGTAAAGTCCTCATGAAAATCAGTTTCTAAGAGACTTAAAACAGAGCCTATGGAAAAAAAAAACAAACCCTGAAACTTTTACTGAGTAGGAAGCTTATTATGCAAGCCACAAATCTATGTGGAACAGCTTTGTGTGACTCTGAACAGAAAATATGTGGGTGAACTGAGTCAACTGTATGTTGCACATAAATTATCTCATTATTGATGTGACTTGCTATACTACTTAAAACTGTATCCAAATAAGGCAATCTCAAAAATAAAAACTGGAAAGAGAAATGTATTAATATAAAAACAGCCACTGTGTTCTTGTAAACATTTTCCAAAATGAAACTGTCCCCTAGTAGAAAGATGAGTGGATCAAAACTAAAATCTGCAATACAAATGCAAGTAACAATGAATTGTCACAATTAAGGGAAGCTTCTTACTAGGTGAAAGAAATTAGAAACTTCTTAATTCTCTAATTGTTTTTGGCACAGTACTTAATGTCACAATTTATCAAAAAAAATCCTATATTATTTTATCTTTCTGAAAACAGACTATAAAGCCAACTATGATTACGTCTTAAATCTGGTAAAATTTCTGGCTACTTTCCAGAGGACTGACATTCCAACCTATCTTATAACCATCCTGTACAGGAATAATTTTAAGGACTTGTTTCATGATTCCTGGGGACTGCTGCAAGTGACTAGAGATATTGTTCAGAGATTTAGAATCAGGCCTAATGAAGCAGATAAGTTCAGTGAAGAATTTCATAGTGTCTTTGATTATTGCATCTCTGACTTTAAGTTTGCAACACTAAACCTTACAAAAAGGGGAAAAAAAATTCTCATCTTTGATCATTAATACCATTATATAAACAAACTATTCAATACAACCACATGCCAAATAAATGCTTTTCAAAATGTAGAAAAGAAAGACTTCCATGTTTAGCCATTATATATTTTACCAGTACTTTTTTTTGGAAAACTGATTGCAACTACAGAACAGAAAATATTTGGACAGGTTTATTGTACTGTATTTAGACTGTAATTGGAATAGTCTTTGAGAGGAAAGATGACACTTATAGCTAAGACACGGACTTAACCACTGATATTTACCAGAAAGGGGGGAAAATGTTAAGAAATGTTGAGATTACTATCTTGTTAATCAGAATGTTATTCTCAAAAATAGCTTTAAAAAATGAGAAAATTCAGAAAATTCATTCAGTTGTTCTGTTCACTTACTGTTAATTTTAGCAATTCAAAATTTCTAATACAGTAAAACTATGCATGAGTAGTCATTTTTAAGTTGTTAGTGATACAAAGAAATAAAATAAGATTTATTTTTCTTTTATTTTACATTATCGTAACCTTAATATATTTTAGATTGTATTGGCCTGTAAAATTTGCTTGACACTTATATACCTTGCATTAAAAATGGGAAGGTATACAACTCACATGCTAAAGAAAAAAATATTGCATACAGGAAGCTAAAATATCTCATTTACCTGCTCAAGCACCTAATTCAATAGAAAAATTATGCTTTGCACATATCAATACCAGTTAAGGATGTTATAATGGAAGCATGAAACAATATAAGTGGAAAAGGATGTTTTTCCATTGATTAGTGAAAGGGTGTTCAACTGCTTTGCATTCTTCATGAAAGGATATTTTCTATTTCTCTGTTTATTTTTGTTCTCATCTGTGCATATTTAAACTCAATATGTCTAAAGTACTCTTTGCAAAAAAAGCTCTTTATAGATGCACAAAATATTATCTTTTTCTATCATCAGGTGGTCTAATACAGAATATGGTAGTTTCTCTATCTCTGAGCAAAGCCAACAGCTTTTAGTCACCTGAGAAAAAGTCTTCTGCAGGAGGTGTATCAATGCATGAATGCAGTGTGATATAAGGAAGGAAGTCAAGCAAAATGAAGACCATACAGATACTGAAGGAAAATTCAGAAGTGAAAATAACATTATTGTCATTCGTCAGCTGTTCAGTCCTCTGATATAAGAGACAAAACAAAGGGCAGACAATTTCTGTTTTCTTTAACAGTCATCTTGAACTGATCCACAGCAGCGCTACAGAAACACCGGAAGGAAATTCCTTAAGTAAATGTAAAATCCAAGGGGTAAAAAACCCCAAACATAACAGGAACCTCTCTCCAGAATTAACACCAGTACGTTCAGCTGAAGTTTTAAATTATCTTAATTCTTTCTCTCTTTTCCATCTTACTACAAGAGACAGAGAACGACCATTAAGTTTTCAATTGCTTTGCACAGCTATTTCTTACTTGATCTCCTCCTTTGTACCTTCATAATATTACACAACCAAATCCAAATTATTCCTCCTGGGAGTTACATTCTCTAACTTATTCTGTGATCTCATACTTAATAGTTTTGTTATCATTTTACTGCCTGAAAGAAAAGAATCAATGTGGTTTTTTTTCTTTTGTTTTATCTTTGCACTTGCTTGAATGCATGAAAGTGAGTTTGCCATTGTGTTGAATGATTTGGTTCACAGAAAAAAATCCCAGCCAATTATCTACTATCTATGCTCAGATAACATACTGATCATTTGAAAGTTAAAAACAAATGCTTAAAAATATGTCTGCCCTTCAAGCAACATATTATTGACACTACCAGTGGCATTTAAAGTTTTTACATGGAGATTCAACCTCCTTTATTCAACTATAGGTAGAAAAATAAATACACACAATCTTTGTTGTTGCCTTGTTGTTGCTTGAATATCTGATCATATATAAACCAGAATTTTGGGGAGGACTCCATTGAAAAAAATTTAAATTGATATTTATGATCATAGGTTGCAATAGGGGTGCTTTCTCAGCCATAGAGTTCCAGAGTACTATGTTCCAAAAAAAACGTAGTAAAGAATCTCTATTGAAACTATATAGAAGAAGGGATGTTATTATGTTAACAAATAAAGCTTCCCGCTAAAGTCAGTCTAGCTCTTAGTCCACAGAAAAATTACTTTGTGGGGAAAGTTTTTACAGACATAACTCCTTTACTCAGAGGTTGTTTAAAAATACCATCTCTATTTTTTTTCACTGAAAGTAGAAAAGTGCACCAGCTTGTACCTCATCATATGATTTAAGAGACTATTAAAAAAAAAAAAAACAAAACAACTCTAATATAAAAAACTCCACCCAGTCTTTTTTTCTTCCTGTTTTTTTGTTTCAGTGGTTAGTTACTGTTGGACTGAGCCCTGTGCAAGGTAAACAGATAAAAACCATGCTTTAAAAAGATTTTATTTTAAAAGATTTCTTATCTTAGTAATGTTTTTTATACCAATTTTCTATTATGTAACTGCAGTAAATTGGGAAACAATTTCTATATTCTTTGCAAAATGTTATGTATTCTATTGGGCAAACTGGACTGTTACAATACAGTGTATCTAATATCCACATAGACAGAGATTTTTTTATCCAAAACAACTTTTCAATTTAAATTGACTTACACTCATATAAAAGCATCCAAAACTGATCTCATTAATAATGCTTCCCAATAGGGAATTGAAGTACACAAAAAGTAGGTCCCAGATCCACAGAAAGATTGCAAATACAGAGACAGCAGTGAATATACCATGATGATTGTACTTAAGGACAATGTAGCACTGAAAAGTCAAGAGGCAAGTGATGTGGACCAAATCCGTGTGTGTCAATCCATAAGATGCAGGCAGTAATGCAGTGTACCTACTTTACATTTTGGTAGGCAGTGTATTCATGTCCTGAGTGCTCAGTGTGAATGGTGCCAACTCATACTCTCCATGGGAAAATGATTGCTCTTTTGAATGTCCTCTGTATAGCTTATGAAAAAGAGATTGTCAAAAAATAAGGGGAAGTACTATAATATTAATTAGCAGGTACTGAAACTGTCACTAGGGTCTTTCTTGTATTAAATAGCATGGAAGAAATTATAGAAATCTGATGCACCACAGACAAAGACTGTATCACAACAGAATGGAAATTTGTGCTGAGCAAGTCACACTATCACCTACTGAAAACAGGAGGTATCCGATTGGACCTGCATGAACTGAAACATCCAAACAATTTAAAGCTTTTTCTCAAAAAACATTAGAATTCATGAGAGATGTAATTTAGCCAAGGAGATTGATACTGAGATTAGCCAAATTATATGATAAGAGCTGAAGAGGCAGAATAAAGAAAGTGTGTAATTTGGATAAAATGCTCTCCCTCAGCAGAAACTGCCACTTCAAAATCAATGACAAATCAAAAGACAAGAATTGTTCCAGGAAGGAGGTCAGCTGACCTCAAAGTTAGTTATAGTAGCGAAATAAACTGAGAAAAATAAAGTAGTATTTACCACCGTTACAGAAATCTCATAAACACAGTACACACCATGCTTGGGCACCAAGTACAAGCTGGAGGCAATCACAGCTCCTCAGAGAACATTCCTGACAACCTGCTGCTTTCTGTACTGACAAGTCTGCAGTGCAAGACAACAAAATTACAAAGGTCTGCTGTGAAAGTAATACAGACTCCCATGAGTGAAATTCCTGTAGCAGTTTCCCTTGCACCACTTCACAGAAGGACAAAACATGAAAAAAATTATTCAGATGAACAGATGCCTATGATAGTAAAACATTTGTTAAGCATCAAACAGTAGAAAAACTTTCTCTGAATAGGACTAATAAAGTACAGAAAGCCTGTGAAAAAAATTAGTCCCAGGACCAGCAGAAATTATTGGATTAAAAGAGTTGTATGTGAAAAATAGATCAGTTATGAAAGAAAGTGTATTACTGATCCTGAAATTTACATTTGCTGTCATTCAGTATAACATAGATGGGTACAATTCCTGTGCTCTTATGGAAGCGTAGAATGAGGAAATAGATAGGTTGTTGCAAAGCTCAGGAAAAAAACTAAATGCACCTTGTTCATGATATATCAAGCAAGACTGCCTCCAGATTCCCACACAATTAAAGCCAACACCAGCACAATCATGAGATAATACTATGTCTGCAGCAAAAAAAAAGTAAAATTTGTGTATGTAATTTAAAATAAGGAAGCACACAACCATTCTAATGCATGTGCCTAGGTAAGAACTACTCCAAAAAACTTGTATTTACAAGGAGGGATATGTGGCATCTCTTAGCAGAAACACTGTTCCTTTAAAAAGAGAAATGAGACATGCCTCTGATATAGCTTTGCTCTCAGTCTCTGTGTAGCATAGGTCTTTGAAACACCTATTACTCAACACACTTTAGCTTACAGGATGTTGAGTGGAATTCAATTGTTTTAAGGTATACAAACAAAGGGAACACAATAAGTACTGAGAGTAAAGAATGCAAAATTTGGTTTATGTATCCTGATTCTTGGGGAATATAAATGGCAACTGGATTTTTTTAATACAAAATTTATTTTTATTTATATCTATGAAAAAAAGCTTCCAGACAAAAACCACTCCCTTCCCAAGTTAAAAACATAAAGAGGTATTCAGAAAAATTACTAAATGAATAATTCCAAGCACAGGTGAGAGAAGCAGATGCCATTTTGATTAAATCATAAACACTTACATAAAAAGCAGAAGGCTTTTAAAAATTATAAACAATCTGCTGAGGACTCAATGATCTATAAAATCAGAGTAAATTAAATATTTAATCAATAGAGTTTTAAAAAAATCCTATTCAATATGAATTCCCTCAAACGGTTCAACAAATGTTAAGGGAGTTCTTCAAATTTATGAGCAGTAAAATGGTAAACAAAAGACTATTTTTCCAGTAATGGGATACTTGGTAACTGATGCTTGAAAATGTTAATTGATGTGAAATAGTAAGATATTTATACAAATAATAAAGAGTAATCCTTGTATGGAGTGTTTTGTAAAATACTCTTTTAAAACAAAGAGCTTTGAACAACAGTGCATTATTCAGTGAGGACTGTAGCAGTAATTATATTACTACAAGTGAAATACCTGCAATTTTCTGCTATAGTTTCATTAATATGTAATATATATGTCAAATATGGTGATCATAACTAAGAAATATTCCTCAAAGCAAGCTTTACAGTTGTTTGATACTTAAGCTCTAGTTTCTTTTGGATGTAGCTTATTCATGCTTTCTTGTGCCTCTGTGTCTCTGGAAGACTGAAAATTAAGTACAAACAGGCTACCTCTGTTTTTACATGAAGTTCTACCTCTTTCACCTCATTTTTGTTTTCAAATATAAACACATTTTATACCTGTGATTCACATGTATAATATAATAACCTATCTCTGCCTGTCTCTTTGTTTAAATTCCACCTAGACAGATGAACATATCATCTTGAGAAAGAATACAGCTCAAAACTTATAACCCATAGGTGATAGCTATGACACCAAAACAAGCCTGACCCGATTAATATTGTGAAGTGCACTGAGAATACTTACAGCCACAGGGTGTAAATCCTTCCTGAACATGTGGAATGCTTTCACATTCTTTGCTCAAGGTTAGTAACTGTATTTGCCATAGTGATATAGATGTAGTTTCATGTTGAAGGCATTTTCAGATGCGATGATCATAGCTAGGAAGTGTATTAGCATGTATGTTGTTTAATTCCCACATTTTGGAGTTGCTGTACTATTTGGTTTATGTCTTGTATATTTGTAGTGAGTCAAACATTTAATTATGTTTAAACAGGAAAGCAGGACTAAAAAAATACCACAAATAAATTTTCCATTAGGAAAAGTGGGGGAAAAAAAAAGAGAAGGTGTCATATTTCATTTACATCACTCAGACAATTATTTCTGAAATTACTACCTTATAGCAGCAAATGTTCAACAAAAACATGAATAGAACTGAAATCTCATTGAAGAATATCATAATGTCAAGAGCTTTTCAGATACAATTGACCAACCTTTTTTATCACCAATGTTAAGTACAGCTAAGCTGTTAAGAATGATTTGTTGGAACCATGTCCTGCATCCTGTTCTCAGTGTCCCTTCCAAACAGGTGTCCCTCTCCTGTGCTGAAAAACAAATATTCATCCAGCATGTTCTACTGTGTTCCAGTAAGTCCTTCTGATCATGAGAGCTGCTGACTACATGGGGTCAGGAAACTGGGTAGATTCTGTAAACACTTGTAAACCACTAGAGAATATTAAATCTGGCTTTCCTATTTTGTCAGTACTCCTGACACATGCTTGGTATCTCCCCAGGATTTAGTTTGTACCTTTTTTTCCATTGTGATGCTAAATGCCATAAATGTGATACTTGCAGTGTGAAACAGACATAAATACGTCCTGAAATATATTGCAAAGGCAGGAAAATTGAAAAGAATTCAATCACTGCAACAAAGTGTACTATTGTAAACATGATGGGCTAGATGGCTGTTAATACCTCCGAGTATTCAAAGAAAGGGAGACAAGGTACAAGAAGTACTGATGTTCTCATGTGTTTTATTACAGAGAATTTGCCCCTGAATTTCTACTCACTCCATTCAGTTCCCCTATTCCCTAAACCAAAATTTTTAGCACATAAACAACAATATAGTTCAGAAAAAAATTATGTTATAAAGGGCAGGGGTTATAAAAATGTGTTTATAGTTAATTGAATTACAAAACATATGTCTGTTTACAAGTTAGTCTGTTCAGCCTATAGTTACATATGGAGATAAGTTCAGACTAGTCTGGGGAAACTATGTTTAGAAAAAATATTATTAAAAATTAATCAGATTTTGACAAAGAATATGAAGCTTTGATTTAATCATTAATGTGGACTCCATATCACATGTTGTTTGTGGTCTAAATTGTTTCTGAAGATTCTATTTTACTCTTCCATATCTCTCAGATAAGAAGACTGACTGATGACCACACGGACTAAATTACCATGAGGTAAGATAACCCATAGGAACAACCTTATTCTAAGTGAAATAATGAGAGTTTTCAGTCAGTGAGAGCTGAGTAAATTCAGCATAAAGACACAGACTGTTGTCAGAGCTCAGGCTCTTTAAATCTCTGTGTGAACTTGCCTTGCATTAGATTCCTGCTACATCCTGGTGGACGTCCTAATTTAAATGGGCACTTAGTCAAACATGAAATGCATGGGTTTGCATTTGATACAATGTAGAGCTAGTATTTACTGGAAAACAAACTTTTTAGAAAGCTTCTTCAGGAAAATTATATTGAAAGCAGTGTGTTGCTGAGCAGGGCAATGCAAAGTTCAAGAAACCTCGAAAATGAGATTGAGTAAACACGAAAATTGTTGTTCAAGATTTGTAACCACTTTTTAGGGCACAGTGGAAAAATCTGAATGTTTTTGTTCTGACAAAAATGCACAGACTAAAACACAGGTCAAAGATAATATTGAAACTTAATTTTAATTTAAAAATATATTTTGGTACTGAAGCATATCTCTGCCATAGTACACTGCAAACAGTGTATCTCAACTTGGAACAGTTTAAATTATTTAAACGATGACTTTCAATTTGTAGTGCTGTTCAGAAGCAAGTCTCAACATTATTTTGTCAGAAATAACCTAACCATAATTTGGAGGTTTGATAAAGTATATGTCTATGATAAGTCATCTATTATATGTACATTAAAACTTTGCATTTCTATGCCACAGCATAGAGATTCATTTCCTTCAAGCTACTGATAAGAGTTCAAATGTGTACTAGATTTGCTTTGCCTAAGAACTTTTTACTATGTCTGTTTTAAGTAGATGCTAATTTCTTCCTTCTCTATCCCTCTCACTAATCTTTACACTGATATGTTCTACAATGCAACAGCATTGCAAGTCATTGCCCTGTTCCACACCCTCCTTGGATGTAATTCATATAGTCACTTCAAGCCCAACTAATCAGACTTAAGTGAAGACAACCTGTAGAGGACAGAGTAAAAGTTAGCTTTACACAGACTGATACTTCTATTCAAGCTCTTTCACCCTTTGTGACCTCTATTTTAGCAACAGGTCTGTTAAGCAGAAAATGTAGCTAGCCATCTTCAATTTGGGAAAATTTGGGACATAATATGTGGCCAAATCCATTCCATCACTATTTTATCCTATGGTTTTGTAGCACTGTATAGGGCAAACTGAAATTAATCTTTGTTAGCAAATCCTTATTAGAATTTATGGTAGGAAAAATATCAGACGGAGGAGGAATTCCATGGTTGGAAAAGAGAATTGAAATATTCAGCCTCTTGCAAGTCTTGTCTCCTGGGCCACGTGGATGTGCTGACCTTATTATGCCATATTTTTGCAACTGCAACAATGTTTTTATCCTATTCTGTAATGAAGGCTTCTGGGCACTCTCAAAAACCCAGGAATAGCCCTATGAAGATATAAGACATTGGTATATAATTCTGGCAGAATTATAACCCTGTTACCTCTCGTTATGTAAATAAAGTCTTCTGATTTACGAAAACTTAGGCTGGTCTAACTCAAGCCACCTATAAACTCCTTCAATACTGAACTTTCCCTCTGGTTGAAACATATTTCATGTTATCCGAGGGTTATATGAGTCATGAACTTTAGTGCACGCTTGCAGGAAACAATAGGACAAGCCCTATCCCATTTCAGACAAATGGGAAGCAAGTTGCTTGTAGCAAAAGAAAGATTCTAGTGAACTGCTAAGATGGAGTGCAAACCTTCTTCTCTCAGTGACGGAGATGTTCCCTATCTGCTTTGTCAAAGTCTGAGACACGTTGGTATGCCAGGCACTCATCCCAGCAAACTTGGCACAGGGTAGCATATAACATGTACCCACAGGTGACTGGTTAATATAATTTTCTTCATTTTCAATCAAGACATACTCAGTTTAATTTAGAAACCTGTTCCTTCTTTGCCACTGGGGCTTGTGTCAAGCTTATACAGGGGATGCAGCAAGCTTTATTAGCATAGATATTAAAGTCACTCATTACAAGTGACACAGTCAGAGTAGGCAATCCACCACTTGCTCTGTGTCATCAGATAAAGATGTGTTGAACTTGATCTGAAACTGCTTTTCTCCATCTGAAGATACAGTAGCTACAGACTACCGGAATCACCACAGAGTAGCAATTTGAATGCAATATATCTATTTGGGCTGGTACTTTTGCCTGTAGAAATATTAGATGTTAAACTATAGCTGCCTATTTTATATCTGATATTCAGTGTATTCTTCCTCAGCAAAAAAGAGAAAGGTATATTTCTTTTATTCATTGAAAACCTTCTTTCCTCCTCACAGAAACCTTGTTGTTATATTGTAACATGGCAACAGCAAGATAACTTGGTCAAGATTAACCTATTAATTTTGAACTTTACCAGCATTAAATACAAATAGTGAGAGGCACTCATGGCCTTAAAAAGCTTGCAATTGCAGTGAACAAAACCATTAAATAGGTAGGAGAGGAACAAAGAATCAAGGGGGTGAAGTGATGTACTTGAAGTTACAAAACAAAGCAAATCCAAAGCGATACAAGTCATCTAGTTCCTTTTCACTAGGCAAAAACCCCCACCCTCAACCTGAAAAAAAATTAGTTTCTGCCTCCTACATTTAATGACAGTCTGATCAAACCGCCATTTTCCACCTGTTTCTGTTGTTTCTTTATGTGGCAAGAACAAACAATCTTCCCTAATGTCTTACAGAAAGAGAGTTTGACTCCCTTGATTAGTATGTATGAAATGAACTGATATGGCATGATTTACACTGGTGTATTTTATACAACTTTTAAGAGCTGAAGTCAATATTTGTGGAGGCTCCTAAAGAGTAAGTGATTGAAACAAAAGATATGAGTCACAGAGACACCATTCAGAGGGTTAACAATGACTAGCTATAGTAAGTTGCTCATATTTCATGTCAACAGGAAAGCAATTGAAATTTTTTTGTAGGTAAGGCTACCTTCCTTACAAAACCCTCTTTATAATCCAAGAGTTTATGTTCCTGCAAGACTCTCCAAATTCAAACCTTATCTTATGGTGTCACCCTCACTACCTTGATGATGAGCAAAGAGGAAGCAGATCTTATATATTTACATATGTAATGTAAAATGTGAAGTTAAGAATGTATTGTTCCTATAATTGCATTCTTAAAATAATAATTATTGGTCCAGATCTAATTGTTTCAGGAAAAGAAAGAAAGAATTGTAAAGTTAGAAAGTTTTCCTACATGAAAAGTCTCAATAATAATAATAATAATAATAATAATAATAATAATACAGTTAAACTTGTTATGTGCACACTTTTTGGTTTCTGCCTCTTTCCTGGAATTGTGTTCACCCTTCCCCTGCTCTGGTCCCTGAGGCAAGTGGTTTCTTTATGGCTGGGGGGGAAGGGTGTTGTGTGTGGGAGGGTGTTGCAATGCATTGTCATTATCTAAGGTCATTCACCATCTCTGAATTTACATGATTACCCCTAAACCAGCTTTGCACAGCTCCAGGTCTGCATGTCTCTAAGAGACTATGGAAGAGTTATTTATAGCGGTGGGGGCTCCATTGCCAGCCCCTTACCCTATCTCTTATCATTCTGTACCTTCACTCCTGTATGCCACATTCTTCCCCCACTTTTCAATGTCCTTATCCAACCACCCCTATATTGCTTTATACTAATCATTATGTTAAAAAGCTGTATTGAGTGTAACTGTCAAGGTTTTGGTAACAAGATGGTTCCCTGTGTTGAACAGGGTTATTTCCAGCCATTCCTACAACAGATAAACATCTATATCAGTAAATACTTACAATATTTAGTGGTTGTTAAACAAAAGGATTTTATCTTGAATTCTATTTTTTTTTTAATTTTATTCTACAATTGTAATTGTAGAATAATGGATTTAGTGCATTAAGGAAACAGGGCAGTTTGCTATACACTTAAAATGTGGTGCCTCCTCACAGGTTTTCAGTAATTACTTTATTCATTTGCAAAGATATAATTGCAGATGGAACCCAGAAGAAATATGGGGCCTCCACAGTAGATCAAGAAGAATACAGTCCTGAAATTTGAAACAAGTTATATTGTGTAAATTTCTATAAGGAGCATTGCTGGAATAGTTCCATGGGAATCAGAAACTGATCTTCTGCAAATTTGTTTTACATCTGTACATAGAGGTATGTTTCATTTTTGACAGTCTATGGATGTAGCTGTGTAGTGCAGTTTTATCACTGTTAACAATTGTCCATAACGTAAGCACACAAAGTCCTCTTTACTTTGGCCATCCTCCTTTCTGATCTGAGCATCTGGGTTCGGAAAGAAAATAGAAACTTTATAGAAACTTGCAAAGTTTTTCATTACCCAGCAGTAGACTGCCAACAGTGATGATCCTGACTTTGTAGCTCTGAAAGTAGTATTTGTCATAGATATTAGCTACAGGGTAATCTAATAGAGAAAATAATCATATGTTTTCATCCTTGAAGCACAAATTTGGGGGACTCTTATATAAATAACTTGGGTTTTAATTATGGTATTGTACATTTTCTCTGGAAATGCAAAAATTTTATAATACCATATAAAAGTTGTTTCAACACATAGATGACCCAATTTGAGATTCATAGAAGAACCATCAAAATTTTAAAGGTAGGTAATTTAGTGATCTTAAGTTTAGCTTGGTTATAAGTTAAATTTATTTATATGCTTTTAAATTAGGCAGATGATACTGACACTTGATAATACCCTATTCAAAGTATAAAGTATTTTTTTATTATATTCTTGATGTTTAGATAATCAGCTTTATAAACAATTGGGGATTCTTCATCAATTCATGAGATCGAAAAAGGAAAACATAACCTGGTAAAGAAAACCAAGTTTCCTGACAGCAGATATACAAAGATGCAGAGTCCGTAATTGGGCTGAGAAGATCAGAGAAGGACATCTTCTCCTTTACTCCCTAGTGTACCTGTGGAGTTTTACAGTGCTTCTGATACAAGCATCCATGTTGGAATTTCATGACGATTCACATTAACCATCGTAGACCAACATACTCCAGCCCTCCATTCCTTAAATTTACCATATTCTCCACCAAGGAATATATCTGTCACCTACCCAAATTTTCTTTCTGCCTGAAACTAGCTTTGTAGTGCCTGACAGTTACCTTAGGTAACACCAGAGGAATTTAAACCATTTTAAATATCTGAGCATTTGGACCACAATATGGAGATAGTTGAGCACACACATTAGTACAGTTCATCTTTTTAGGGAGTTAATCCGCACATGTGGTTGCAAGATTAAAAGAGACGTGTTTTCCTGCCTCTTTAAGTATATAACCAAAGCATTCTTAAAAATGGTATGTCTTTAAGAATCTTTTATCCCAGTGAATGGTACTAACAATCTTACTTTACATTTCTCATGATTTAAAAGGGATATTTTGCTATCTTTGGGGAAAAAAACACCAGGCTTAGTTCAGCACCTTATTCTAGACATAGCTGCATTTTCTTTTCTTCTAAGGACAAACTCATTAATCTGTCCAATTCAGGTGAATAGCTACCAAATCCTTTCCCAGGTGTGAATCTAGAAATGCAAGGTGACAGGTCTGGTCACAGTTAGAAACTTTCTTTCTCCCTCCTGCTCTTCAGTTCCCTCAGAAATCAATGTGTTGGCAGATGATTCCTTAGGTCAGGCAGCAGTCTCTGCCCTTGTTCCTGCTGGATATTTAATTCTCTTGTCAGAGCAACTGAATGTGCACTTACCCCTTTTTCCTTCATGATGGAAGAGGGCCAGCTGGCCAAATTAATTTCCATCTTTCATGTTTCATCTGACTTCTAATTTTTGTTGTCAGATGCACAAGGGAAACACCGAGTTTGGTTCTGTAAGTCTAAACAAATCATCCTTTTCTCTTCACCTTTAGAAATGCCACATCCTACAGAAGTGTACACATATGCATGTGTGTTTGTTTTCCCTAAGCAATTTGAAGGCATGTCTAGATCACTGTGTACTTGGAAATACATGTTACCCCAATACAGACTTGGTTCTTCTACTTTCCACTGTTCACAATTTGCTCTCCATTCTTCTGCGTTGGTTCCCATAAGATATGTTTTTGGGCTCTTGGCAGCTAGGACTTCTGTTTTGATAGTAATCCCTTTGATTCTGGTTTAGAAGCTTACCATATGCATTAAATCTATATTATTAGGGACTTCTAGAAGGTCATTTAAACATCCATTCTTGATATTTTGGGGCTTTATTTTCAAAGGCAGTCATCAAAGATTGGAAGTTGTTCTGAATAGCCTAACAGGACACTTTAGTCCCTGAACATGCAGGTATATTACCTTTAAAAGTAGTTTACAGATAATTTTAATCATTAATCACTGAAATAGTTATTGATTGACTATTCTTCTAGAAATGATAGAGTTGACTCAACAGTGCCAAAAAAGTGAGCATGCGGTCTAATGAAAACTAGAATGATATGGATGCTACATAATGAGTAATTTAGAAAAAAAATCAATCAATTCTACTCAAAAATGCCCTTGAAATATCAAAAAGAACTAGTGTCTGCCTCCCACTGGATTCCTATTTAGAGAGCAGGGGTTACCAATTCGTAATTCTGCTATGTGGCATTTGGACAAAGAAACTGGCTAAAGCTCAACAGCTGAAGATGAGGAATTTTCAATTTTTGCTGATGACAGTGTTACATCCTAAATACTAATTCACTAATAAAAATTATACTTCAAGTTATGGGTGATAGGAGAGAAATAAAAAACAAAAAAAAAGGTTCTTCCTGTGTGAGAAATGCCAAGTCATCAAGGTATATTTTAAATTCGGCAAATAAGAGTATCTGTTTCTCCAGTCAATATTGTACTCAAAACGTTGGAGTATATAGAACTATTTTTCAGATGCTTTAGAGAAATTCACGTTTTCTGTAATGTGTTAAAAAATATCTCTGGAGATTTCCTTGATAATTAAAAAAAAAAAAAAAAGAAAGGTACAGCAAATGTGCTCACCCTGAATATTTGCAGTGTACCACTGAAGAAGGTATCTGAAAGTTACAAAAGTCATGCACAGTCATGCACACATTAGGGTTTTAAAGTCTTAGTGACTCTGACTACAGTTCTAGTACTTCAGACTGCCTGTCTGTGCCTTACTGCAATATCCTTTGGTGTGTATGTACTTACTGGTGACTGGTGCATCCATCCCTGTTCATTAGACACATCAAGTCGTAATCTCAGCTCAATGCAGAGATGAAGGAACCTAGAATAAAGAAAAAATCAGATGCTTCAAAGATATTTTGTAGCACTCTGTCAATAACCCCTTCATAGCCTGATCCAGGATGATATATATTAAATTACTACTGCTACTTTTTGAGAAGTAGAAAATCACATTTTGAAGGTTTGGGGTTGTTGGGTTTTGTTTCATCTTGGATTTTTATTATTTTTTCCTCGATATCCTACTTTATTATAGTATTTTGTGTATTTTGTTTTTTTTGTGAGATTTCAAATACTCTGACATGTCTGACAACCTTAAATTTCTCAGGAGAGACGCAGGTTTTGGGACTTGCTTCAGAAAGCTTCCACAGGGGCTATAACTCCTCACTTCCATGCAGAGAGCATTTGAAATGCCAGATTAGGTGCTGGAATACCTCTTCTGGCATAGTTAAAATAGGGTTTCATCTGGTTTTTTGCAGTATACTAAAAAACAAAACAAAACAAAACAGAAAAAAAAAGAAAAAAAGAAAAAAAAAGAGGAAAAAAAAAGTTGTTCCTACTCCTACTCTAAATGTAGGCAAAAAAAAAAATAGTTGTGAAACCAAAAATAAAATGGGTAAAATGAATATATTTTGCAGCCTAGAGCTGATTTACTAAACCTCAGAGAGGAGAGAAGAGTAAGACATAAAAAATTAAAATTCTTGTCTACTTTAAGTCATTATCTGTTGTTTGCTGTGGCAACCTTGAGTAATGCATCCAGTTTGGGGCATACAGATTTATGTAAAATGTAAATATCTTATAAAAAAATGTGAAAGAGATTAATACTTGGAGGCTTAAAATTAGAGATTAATGGGTAATAGTTGAAGGACTTGGCCTTGTTTAGCCTAGCTAAGTAAATACCACAAGAGCAAAATAGTAAAAACCATTTATGGTGGAAAAGGTCGAGGAGAGTGAAGGACTTGTATTGGGGTAGGACACAAGCTTAAAAGCTCAGTTTGATGAAAACATGGTGGGACAATAGGAGAATTTAGAATATTCACGTCCTAGAATGCTTAGTGAGTCAATATTCTGAATAGAAAGGCAGAAAAGCAAAGCCAAGCTAAGGAAAGTGAGATAGACTGTGTGCGAGGGCTACAAAATCTGTATCTCTGAAGGTTAATAGATCAGATTAAAACAACCCTAAATATAGTTATCCTTCCCTTAAAACAAGGATGGGTGAACTGGGTGACTTCTGAAAGTCCCCTTGAAGCTACATATCTTTAATGCAATGAATAAATGATAAATTATTAACTTGAATGTGAAGAAATGGAGTAAAAACCTTTATCTTTTGTTTCCTGAGCTTTTTTAACTTCCCTCCAGTTTTTGGGACATGTTAATATCTTAATCAGAGCTGTTAAATACTAAGATGTAGTGCTGCATGAAGAAATAAAAAAATCCAATGTATTTCATTACTGATGCTCCTTCTTTCATGACTTTGTTATTTCTTAAGGGTAAAATGAAGCACTTACCTTCAGGTCACAACCCTTTGGCACTGTGGCTGCCAAGCAGTGCTGGACGTGACCAAGGCCTGAGCTTGAGCGTCCCTGAGCCAGGGGAAAGCACCTGTGGATGCTCCTTGCAGCTCACTTCCACCCAGCTCCATCCCAGCTATCAGGGCCAGGCCCCACAGCTGCCCCTCAGATGGCCCAGTACCTGCTTCCAACACCTGTTCAGGACTTAGGGATAGTAGTTGATGTTTTTGCTTGATTGTTTGTTGTCCCCTTGTGTTGTGTGTTTTCTAATCCCCAGTGTTTTATGATTAAAACCTTGCAGATGGTCTACGTAGTTCTCCAAATGAGCTTTTGCCTACAATCTCCACAGTGGCTTGTGCTGACAAATTGTTGAGGAGGGCAGCATGATGAACACGGTAGAAGTGCTACAGCATAATATGCAAGAAAGATGATAGAAGCCATGTTATCTCGTTGAGCTGAAAAATTTACAGGGGAAGTTTGAACAGCTGCAGTACTTTGTTTAGTCACTGGTGCTGAAGTCTTACATAAATCTTATTGACTCCAAGAAATAATGGGACATATTTGCATTTTTACTTAATGAACAAAAGTGGGGAGAATTGGAAGGGAAATGATTCTTTGCTATAAGATTTCTGGGTTGCATCACTTAGGAATATACTGACAAACCACTGGCATAGAGAAATATAGATGTAATCAGTGAAGAATAATGAATGGTATTATAAGTACACAGGGAAATATGCCTTGTTATTACCATTTAAAAATGCCTTTAAGTTGTGTAGCAATAAATTCCTTGCTTGGAACATAAAAGGAAAACCAAAGAAAGACAAAGGAATAAAAATGTCAAGACAAAATGCCCAGTCCTGGTACACTTAATTGTGTAATGAGCTGTACAGCCCCTCTAGAACTAATAATTTTTGGAGGTAAAAAAATTATCTGTTTTGAAACGCAATGCAAAATTTGAGAAGCTCCTGAACAGGGGAAATAATAGAATATTCTGTTTTGAAAGCCATTTCAGATAAAAAAGGTTTCAATTTGTCTATATATTCTTTTGTAACATGGAGCTCAGAAGGCCAGAAAGCTTTTACTGTTTTTCAGATTTTTAATCGAGAGCTTGAAAAGCTGGAAAGTATCCAGAGCGTCCTGAGCTCTGACCTCAGACCCTAAGCTCTGAACTGTAATTATATGCACAAAAACATGTTTAAACATAAATTGTCAGGAAATATTTTGTAGCCTTGAGTCTGCAGGGTTATATTCTGGCTGCGTTCAGGCTACCTAACTCTTGTCTCTGAACACAAGTGGTGACCCAAGGTAAGAGGGGGTGTTTAATTTTCAAATTTGTTAGTGTATGAAATAATGCAAGCAGCACTGCAGCTCCCCAGAGTGGAATAGGTCTGGTTTTTTACATTAATCTGAATGTCCACATTGCATGCCTTGGGGCATTCAAAGAGTATGCTTGAATCTGCAAAATATGTTACAGAATAGTGATGGAGTGCCACAAGTACTGGAGAGCAATCTAAATGTTAAAACTTGTCCATATCATTATATTGGTCTTGGTATGATCTGCTTAAATGTTGCAGAAAAAAATTCAGATTCAAATATTCCCCTGATACAAATTAAAACTCACACAAGTTATCTGTTGATACTAAAACTCGATTTTATTAATTGCTAAGGGATGCAAAGAGGAAGAGGAAAAAATGAGAAAAGATTGGAAAAAGCTAAGATTACTTCTAGAAGCAGAGGAAAGATACCACCAAAATTACATTTCCACCCAACGGGTGTGTGTGTATGGAGAGAAGCAGTTTCTGTCTTTTTTTTCTCTGTTTCTACCACTTTTCGATGTTATCTCTTTAGCTGCAGAGGCAGGGAGTCTTAGCAGCTTTAGTTCTTTGGAATGCAGCCAGGATGTGTGGCCTCTCTGCTCACGTCAAGCAGTATCACAGGCTGTGCAGGGTCCCGATTCAGCAGCACCATCAGAAATATGGTAAGGATAGAAGGATAAGATAAAACTCACACACGTGGCACGGTATGTCTCAGTTCTTTTCCAGGTCTGCAGAGTTTCAGTCTCTGGTGGCGGGCAGGCAGCATGTGGTGGTGGAGAAAAGGTGATGGGGTGTGGTGGGGCTGGTAGAGATTCTCAGCTGAGATAACCAGTTGTCTCTCCCTTTCCTGTCCCTGATTTTCCAAAATTTTTCCTCAACTTTTAAAGTGTTCAAAGGAGGTTGTACATGGTTTCTGGGCACATAGCACTATTCAGATGTTCAAAGAGATTTGATAACCATAAACGATAGCAGGGTCTTTTGGCAGGAAAACTCCAGCAGGAAGCTCTGGTGAGAACTTCTGGCAGAAAGTTAGCAGTTGTCATCTCTTCTGTGGTCCAGACTAGTCTTCTTCACATGCAGAGTAAAAATATGGATCAAAGGATAAAAAAGTGATGCAAACAAGAGGACAATGTTCATTCTGGGGTAAGATCTGATTGTATATGTGAATAGAAAAAATAGCACGATCTGACCTAGTTTTTTGAAAAGATGTGAGATATCCCAAAATGTCTCCAAATGTATTCTTTCTAGTCTAAATGGATGAGCTGACTAATTTTTTTTTCAAGAAAAGTATCAAAGTAAAATTTAAAGAATATCCTGAATTTCTTATATTATTTTCTATTATTTGCTTGGAATAGAGTGAAAGATAATGAAAAAACTTTTCAGTTCCAAATTGTAAAAGATTCTATTAATCAGCAAAGTATCGTTTCCACCCCTCTCCTCTATTCCATCCTAATGCTTTTAAACCCTCTTTACATTCAAATGCACACAATAATCTGCCCAGCCAAGAAAGTAATACAGACCTTTTTTAATTTGGTTATAGATGATCCAAGTTTAAATTTTTTCAAATAACAAAGAAGTTTTATTTTAGCTGACTTTAATCAAGGTAATGAATTTGATTTTTACTTTCATTATCCTAGCAGAGATATCAGTTTCAGATATGAATCATCGTTGCAGATCAACATAAGATACATATGATAAACAAAAGTATCCATAGATATACCATAGAAAATTCAGAGCTTTCTTTGTTTATTGTGTTGTGTTAATTTCTTTAGAAAATATATTTCTTTAACACTAGTTGATACATATTTACATTACATATATACATAAACATATCTATTATTATACAGGAGTATGTATAAAAACTTATATTATCATACATGTGCATAGAAATATATTAAATGGATACATAGAACTTGCTGACATGACTATGTATTTGTTGGTCTTTTAAAAAGGAATTTTCTAATTACTAAGAATAAATAGATTTGAAATGAAAAAAAGTTAGTTGTTCGATTTTTTTTTTTTAATATCTATGTTTTAGAGATGGGAATTTATTCCTGTTTGGAAATAAACGTCTAGATTAACATTTTCCATTCTTCTAATATTTTAAATAACTTTTTCATACTCTTGTTTCTGACATTCATTTTCTGAAATTTTTTCTTCCTTTAACTTCCAGATTTTGTACACTGTTATACAAAATTTTCAGAGTTATTCTCACAAGAAGAATGCATAAAAACAACATAGTTAATGTTATTAATGTTTTACTTATGGTCTCAATGATCTTTTTAAGACCTGGTACCATAAATTCATTTCCATTGATCAGTGTCTTCAGGAAAAATGTATTTCATAACTACAGTTACTTTTATATGCTATTTATTGAAACAGTGTGCTTGCATGAGTTTTTATTACTATTATGTTAACTGGCCAGAAACAAAGTTGGAGAAATAGTAGCTGAATAACAGCAAAACTTTACTGAGCTGTGTGTAATTTTTTATCAGATCTTTTCAAATTTGTTTTCTTCATGGAACATCTTACTCTAATCCTTAATTTTATGTCATGTATTTGAAATGCACTGGTAGGAGGAGAAAGTTATGCACTGTTTTCTAGTTAATCAAAAAGTGATTGCATGTAGCAATAAAGAGTTTTTTATGTATACAGATACAAATATTTTTCTGTTTCACATTATTTTGTTAAATTGAAAGAGATGGAAAAGGGATCTTTTAATATCTGAAGAAGGTACTTGATATTATGCTGTATTTTCAAACTCTAGCTGCAAAAGTCTTTGTTCCAAATTTTTAATTCAGTTATGAATCAGGTGTCTTTGTTAAAGAATAATAATTTAATTTTAGATAGCATAGCTACAGTCTTTTAGGTGATCTATATTCATAGTTGTAAATTGAGCTTGGTCCTTTGACTTCAGTGAAAGTATGCCAAATTGTACCAAGGTTAGAATAAAAGAGAACAAGTATTTTGATTTTGGGATTAGTTAGAGGAAATAAAAAAGTTTTCTTAAACATTTTTTTTCTTTTGTTTCTTTGGTGTGAAGCAGTAGCCATATAACCTGTGTTCTAACTCTGCTGCAGAAGCACAAAATCCAGTGTCACACAGACATCTCTTGGGCATCTCTCTGTGTCACCTGTTATCCTTGTTCATGCAGACATGGTGGTAAGGACAATGGAAATGTTTTTTTCCCAGTGTCCCACATAAGGCAATAGTGCTATTTGATCTTGCAATTTGATATTGCAATTTTAGTAATCTTACCACAGAAATCAGCTCTCAAGATCAAAACACCTCCTCCAAGCAAAATTATTAAAATGTGTTGCTCATGGTGTTGCACGAGGGATTGTTGTGGGAAAAAGGAGGAGAGTGGCACAGTATGTCTTCTAAGTACTTTAGAAGGAGCTTTCCCCTTAGAGCTAACATATTTCATACTTACCATTCTTTTTAATGCAGATTTAAAAGCACAGAACTTTGTTAATTGCACACCAATTCTCTATACTAAGCATTACTGTCACCATCACTTACCTGAAAGTTGTCTTCATAGTAAAATAATCTGAAAAGACCAAAAATGAAGGCCTAAGATGAGTTGGGGTTTTGGGGGGTTTAATGGTGTTTTATTCTTTTGTGGGAGTTACTTTGGGTTTTTCTTCCTTTTTTTGGTGGGGAGGGGTGGGTGAGCAAGGAAAGATACATCCATGTGTCTTGCATTAAACAGCTTCTTATTTTTTCCAAGGTTAAAAAAGGACACACTGGCCCATCTGCATGTGGTATAACTTATCAAAGTTAATAAAAACCCTCATGCAGTTTCCTGACATTCTGCAATCATTATCAAGTCCATTTGCATTTCCCATCAGAGATGCACCCAAATGTGTGGAATTGGCAATCATTTTTCAGAAATCTTTAAAAGTGCGGTAGCCATGTTCCATTTATAAAATGAACTTTGAAAGGCAGGCTCTGGATTATGCTTTGCATAATCAGCCTAATGGATTAAGAAGCTCATTTACAATATAAAAAACCTAAAATGGGTCTGATAAAACCTTGATTATAGTTACAGTCTGTGAAAGAGATGACATCTGTTTCTGCCTGAGACTAAACCTATGATTTGGGCCCAGTGAGTAAGGGAAGATGCTGTTAGTTCTAAAACAAGTTATAATGAAATGTGAGCTTGCTTTCAGGTTCTGTAATGTGTTAGCTCACAGATTGGAGCTTCTAGAAAAAAAAAGTCAAAAAGAAGCATCAGTCTTTTTACTTCATTTACCACTTATCCCTTTGAAGCATTGATATTCTACTGCTTCATATTTGCCTGTGTTGGAAAGTGAAAGTGCAATATAGACACAGAATTCACTTATATGAAATAATGAACTACTCTGTAACATTCAAATAATACACAGGAGAACTTGGGAACCTCTAATTACTTCTTATTATTTAAAGCCTAGCAAAATAAAGATACCATGATAGACAAGTAAATATGAAGTGTTTCATCTTCTCTACATTCTTCTCATAAAACAAAAAATGTATAAAAAATGAAACGTTTTCTATTGGTATAATTCTGCTAACTTCAAATATTAGCTTGATTTTTGGGCTTTTATTAATACAGACTCTCAAAGCGTAATAATTTTAAAACATCTGGTGTTCACTTTATTTGTCATGTTTAAAAAACAATTTTCTGCAAATTGCCATACATATCCACAGTGCTAGGTCTGGGTTTTCTCTGAAGGTTTTCAATATCAAGCTTCAATGAACAACAATCTCAGTTTTACAGGTAAACTTTGAAATTAAATTATCCTTGGGAAAATTCTGCTATTCATATATCAATGTTAATCAGTTTTTAAAAATTATGTTACTGATTTTTAATGCCCCTTCTTCACTTAGCTCAAAATATAATCCTAAGAAACTCTGGAAAAACAGAAAAAAAAGGGTGTAAAATATTTACTTACTAATTTTGAAGCACAATTATAAAGCTTTATTCTTTGAAAAGTTATGTTGGCCGCAGCTCTCCACAAGATGTTGTGTAGTGAAAAGTTTGAAGCCAAACATTTAAATTTGATGTAATGCTCTGGGTGATTCTTCTGTTAGTCATTAGTTCCTTCCCAGAGGTTTCCATTTACAGAAGATGCAAGGGGTCTTTCAACTGGTTATTTTTGACAAAAATAAAATACATGTAAGCCTGATGAAAAAAGTAGTATTGCTCATCTTCTTCAGCGATAGAGGGTTTATTTCTTGTTTAACCCTTAAACCAAATCACTATTCACCACCATATTGCAGCCTGTAAAATCACAAGACTTTAGGCTAGACCATCAAAAGAGATGGGATGTACACTTCATTTGTCTGAATCAGCTCTTTCCTGCACACATTATTGCCCAAAGGACTCTTGTGCTCATGATATGCTAGTTATATAAAACCTTTACAGCTTGAAAGGCAAATGTTTCCTTAAAAAATTGAAAAAGCATGTATGGAAAAGAAAAGACTCAGAGACAGCAGGGTACACCGTCTCAGTGATGGAGAATTCCTCAAAAGGCACAGAGCAGTGGCCCATAGTTGCTACCCTAAAACCCAGTAAGTGCCCTACAAGGTGCTAGAGATGCAAAAAAGAAATTGTCTGTAGTCATTTTGTGAACACGTGCATTTCATCAGCTGGAGATATGCTCCACATCTTTCAAACTAAGAGCTGATGCTGACTGTTGCTTTTAGACTTTCCTTTTCTCTCCTTTAGAAAGAGAAGCCATAGTGGCATTGGCTGTCAATGTCTGGTAGATAAGAAAAAACGATGGTGTCCAATTCTACCAGTCAGTTATGATGTGCAACATGTCAGCTGGCAAAAAGTAGGACTCTGGTGCATCCATCATTAGAGGAGATGAGCATCTTCATAAGAGAAAGGGAGTCCAATCAATGTATACATTTTTAATGATATCTAGTGGAAAAATGGGAGGTAGTTGGAAAGATGATTTTCCCTATTTCTGATGATAACAACTGTCTTGATGTCAATGCAACATTTCAGCTGAAAAAAATCCAAGTCTTAACTGAGCAATCACACTTTAAAAAAAAAAAAAATCTACATCTTTTGAGCACAGCTGGTCTTAAGGCCACCATTTATCAACTGGATGCCAGCTCAAGGCCTCCACCCAAAAGTTGAATGCTCTGCTGCATAGTAATCCTAGCTAGTCTTCACATCACATGGCATTTTCATGTATTTCATATGAACTTGCCACACCTTTGACCTGTAAAAATCGTTCAGAGGGAAAACACTCACTCCAGAGCATGTGAAAACAATCTGACTTGGGAGCCAAGGGTCAGACTGATCATGAAATTGAGAGGTGACAATGTTCATTTTCAAGCAGTTATCTCTGAGCCTGCTGAAACAGCATTGGAAGCAATGTCTTGGAACTATTTGTTTTTTCAAATGACAAAAGTGACTTGCACATAATTTTTTTCCTTTCCTACTGAGGTATCAGAGGATTTTCATTCAGTCAATGGTTCAGTTATTTTTTGGCAACTGTGGTACAGGAACAGCATCTACAGTTTTCACATTACTGGAGCAAATACGTTGCTCTCATGAGTTTGTAAGCTGGGTAAGCCATCCTCTTTGTCTTGGATCATCACTAAAACCTAATGAAGAGTAAAATTTAGCCTTGAAAACTCTGAGCTTGGAGGGCAGAAATTACCCATAAAGTGTGTATGAAGTGTAATCAGGAAATGCAAACATTTAGTATGTGGGATGTACAACTTCTCTTGTATTACCAGGAAATGCACAAAACACAATACTGTCAAAAGCCAGATAATTAAAACCATCTCTGTTCTGACATGACCAGAAATGCCCAAGGGAATCCTATAATTGTTATTCACTACATAAATATAAAACTTGAAGAACAGTTTTAGTAACATAGCAGACAATTGTCCGGTATCCATTATGGGGACATGCTATTTGCATTACCTTTAAAAATTTGTCCATTTTATCATATACTTTTTTGCACTGCAGGTACAGCACAAAAGAATGCAACTCCTGGCTTTAACAAGGGACTATCATCATGTTTTTTGGTTCATTTTTCAGAATCCATAGGAAAAAAAATATAGCATTTTCACATTTGATATAGAAAAAGCAACTGAAAATGGTATCTAATAAAAATATAAACCAAACAAGCAGTTGGAGCAAATGTGTGCTTCTATATTGTACTTCATGCACTGGCACACCCTTTTTCCCTAACTTGTCTCAGCAAAGCTAAAGGAAAACTGATTATGCCGATAAGGTTTTCTTGAGAGACAAATAAGGAACCATCCCTGGGATATCTCTCAGGTCTAGAGGAAATGATAGATAGGAAATGTAGAATTAATAGTTTCATATGTCAGTTCTGCAACTGAGGAGTGACATACTATGTATCAGGAAAAAGATTTTTGCTTTACTTTTTTAATGGAGAAAATACAGTGTACTTGACTTTATACCTGCAAGTTTATGTCCTGCTTAATCTTAGGGAAACAGATACCTAATTGTTTCAACCTTTGATGAAGGAGTACTTATCAAGGTTTCTGTAAGTAATTTTTGATAATGTCTGCACTACCAGCAATATTCTGTTGTTATTTAGACCATTAGACCTCTAACGTGGACGAATGCCGGTTGTAGCCCTACAACAGGTTACTTTGTTATTTCTTTACCTGTCCCTTATATTACAAAGACAACAAAACAAAACCAGAGCAAAGCCAACACCTACCACCCCGCAGGGTAAAATTTCAAATCTATTCTGACACAACAATTTGATTTCTGTTAAAAAAATATTTCCCATTAAGACATTCACTCTTGGCTCATGCCAAGAGCATTTTCTGAGCATTTGGTGGTGAATCCATTAAATGGCTTATGAATTCAAATGAATTGAAGCAGGCTTCTTTAGGATATTCAACACTTGTGTCAGCCAGATCTTCACCTCAAAGGATTTTAAGAGAAAATTATGCAGGCAATGACATCTTTCCATTAAATTAATTACAATATTTAAAACAAGCTATATTTTAAATGGTTATTAAGAACGCACTCTAAACTCAATTGTTGTATCTAATGGTTATCATTATGTAGGATTTATAGGTTTTTGTTAACAAATTAGAGAACTCTTCAGAGAGATATTAAGACATTGCAGTTACTGTAATCATTCAGCCCTTCTTACGTACATTTAATTGCTTATGGTGGTTTCTTGGATTCTGACAATCCTGTTAGAAGATGTAAGTTAGCTCAGCACCTTTTAAAGTCCAGATCTCAATAATATAGTTTCATAAAAAATGTTAGCAAACACATCTCTAAACCAGCACCAAATGCACAACGTTTTCTGTTAGAATTCCTTTTAGTGCAAAAGTGTGCTTTCTGCAAAATTTATAATAAGTATGTGCAGGAACATACTGTGAGCATGTCCTGCTTCAAAAAGCATAAGTAAGAAATTCAATAGCTCCTTACTGGCTTCCTGGAAAGAATGAGAGAAACAGCAATTTATTTTATTTATTGTAACCTTGTGCTGTTTATACGGAGTTGAACTATACATCCTTAGTATAATAGCATATAGCATAACACAGCATAATGTACATTTTCTGCTACACAAACTCCCCACAAAAACCAAAACAACAATGACTTGAAAATGAGCATGGGAAAAAGAAAAACAAGTTGATGTTTAGGCAGTGCAGACTTGAATTTAAAAAAAAATAAATTTGCTCATACTGGACCATTACCTTTGCATCTTAATGTGAGGAAGGTCTTGTTTCTTTCTTGTTTTCATTTTTTGGTAAATAAAAATAAACTTCACATCAAATTAGCTGTGTATGGGATCTTTTAAACAAGTATTGCCATTATATGTCATTATAGGACAGTTGAATGGACCGAGTGCCTTCAGCCACTCCTTATATGGCTTCCCCTCAAGGCCCTTCACCATCTTCACTGGCCTCCTTTGACCCTCTCTGATAGCTTTATATCTTTCTTATACTGTGGTGCCCAAAACTGCACACAATATTCCAGGTGAGGCCACACCAGTGCAGAGCAAAGCAGGATGATCACCTTCCTTGACTGTCTGGCAATGCTGTACCTGATGCCCCCCAGGACGTGGTTGGCCCTCCTGGCTGCCAGGACCTCAGATTCAACTTGCCATCAACCAGGACCCCCAGGTCCCTTTCCATGGCACTGCTTTCCAGTGTCTCCCTCCCCAGTCTTCCGGCACATCTGAGGTTACCCCATCCCAGGTGCAGGATCCAGCACTTTTCCTTGTTGAACTTCATATGGTGATTGCCCAGCTCTCTAACTTGTTGAGGTCTCTCTGCAGGACCTCCCTGCTTTTGAGGGAGTCAACAGATGTTTCCAGTTTTGTGTCACCTGCAAACTTGCTTAATATCCCTTCCAGTCCTGTGTCCAAGTCATTTACGAAGACGTTGAAGAGCACAGGGCCCAAGATGGAGCCCTGTGGAACCCGATTAGTGACAGGTCACCAGTCTGATTACCCCATTCACTATTACCCTCTGTTCTCGACCTGTGAGCCAATTGCTCACCCACCACATGATGTGTTCATCAGGTAGCGTGCTGGACATTGAGTCCAGAAGGATCCTGTGACAGACAGTATCAAAATCTTTACTGAAATCCAAAAAGATAACATCACTTGGCTTCCCTTGATCAACTAGGTGGGTTACCTTGTCATAGAAGGAAATCAGTTTTGATAAGTAGGATTTTCCCCCCATGAAGCTGTGCTGGTTGGAACCAATGATTGTGTTGTCTTTCAGGTGTTTTTCAAAACCTCCCAGGGTAGTCTTCTCCATAACTTTACCAGGCACTGAAGTGAGACTGACAGGCCTGTAGTTTCAAGCAGACAATCTCCTTGAATTAAGATTAAAAGTACAAATACATATTAAATCTTACATTTGACTCCCTTTATCCCTCTTCTTTAAGGCTAAGCATTAAGTAGTGCATTCAGCAAAGAACTAGTGTATTCAGTATTTTCTAATCTATTGAATAGTCCTTTTCTTTCAGTCACCAGACACTCTCAGACAGGATGTTGTCTTCTGTTTTACAACCAACCTGGTATAGATTAGACAGTCACAAGAAATTGATAATTGCCAACAGTCAGTACGGCAGCTAATCACAATATGAAATAGTCATTAATTACCTTCTAAGTTGGGTAGTGAGAGAAAGATTTCCTCCAGTGAACTTTACCCTTCTGTATACTACTTGAGCTGACAGAGATTGAAGGCAATTCTTTCAGTAATTTTTCCCCTTTCTTTCAATACATGTCAAACCTGATGGAACTTTGGTAGAGATGTTCTACCAAATATCTGCCATTGCTCAGTTACGGAGTTTTGTTGTGTGTTTCCCTGAAGGCTTCCAGTAGTCACTTCCTGAGAACTTTCCTAATGCAAAGTGCAGTGACTTAATTTCTTTTGCAAGAGAGTTTTTGAGCAGAGTGGCTCACATCTTCAGTCAGATTCACAGCACAGGCAAAACCAACTTTCCATCCCCATTCTTATGGAATCTACTTAGACCTAGTTTCTTCACAATAGTCAGCTAAAAAGACCCTTTCATCCTGTTTAGTTTGACAGAGTTGTCTAACTTCTTTGTAATCCCATTAAAAATAATTTTCTGATGATCAAAAGCCAGTACAAAGTCTTCATGACTGCATTCCTGCAGTCATTACCTCTCAACAATCAACTATTTTTTCATTGTCTGCATGATCTAACAGCTTTGCTGAGCTCCTTCCTGTGTTACCAGCTTCCATACAAGGACTCAAACACACACACGTACACACACAGAGAAATGCGTATACACTCAAGTTTCATTCCCTCACTTTTTGATTGAAATCTTTTTTCTAATAGATTGTGTGAAGAAATCAATTCCACACTCCTATCAAACCTGAGCAGCCATGCAGCAATTTCTGACAAGTTTCCATCTTCTCTCTGTCATGTTAATTGCACTGTCATTCATTTCATGGCTTCCATTGCATGTTGTGGCTTATATTTTCTTCTTTCAGTTTGTGACCCTTGGTTTTCTATTATGTATAGCCCTGAAGTAATTTTCCACGTCTGCCTGTAGTGAGAATCTGGTAGAGAAGGTTATGCTCAGGGGATTGTACCAATTGGACTTATTTTTATTTCTGTCTCATTTTCCAAGGGTGAGTTAATTGACTGTTTAGGTGTTTTAATAATATTTTGAATGTTGTATAGGTCTGTAGCCAGAACTGTCAGTTCTTTACAGCATTAAAGTATACGTCAGTTGACCTCTGAAGATTTTTTATATTTGTAACATAGATCAGAAAACTCTGTCTCCAGTGAATTATTATTTTAGCAATATCTCTAAATGTATAAAGGCTAATGCTTTTTTGTTTGTTTAATTTCTTTATTTCTCTTTTTTCTTTTATTTAAAGAAGAATTTAAATTTGCCTATAGATACCTTAGCAGAAATTTTACCTTGTAAAAAATACCTCAGTAATTCCAGTTTTTCATCGACAACCAGGAAAGTTTTTTCACCAACCCATTGATTTTTTAACCTGGGGAGGAGTATTTTATAAATTTGAACATGTGATACAAAGGATCTGTAATACAGCTCCGTACATACTTTAGCATCTACAGTCAAAGCCAGTCAATGGCATAAGTACATGCTAGTCTAAGTGGGTATCCTTTCACTTCTTTACTTGTCATTACTTTCAGAGTGGAGGTCTACAACTAATATCGGTTCAAAGAAAAAAATTTGATTATAGCATCTGACTTCCAAACGATCATCTTGGTGTTGCACTCATGCACTCATGTCCAGGTATGACTTGAACCCTTTATGCTGGTTTAACTGTATACCAAAAGTGAAGACAAATTGACAGAACTTACATTTTGACTCTCTTGGATGAATTAACAATTCTTCAGCATTGTGATCTTTAGCCATTTAAGAGAATGTCTCATATGAGTCATAATAGACATTATGTCTATTAGAAAAGTCACATTAGACATTTTTAGAATAAAGCATGCTTTGAAAAATGTCCATCTAGTTTTTTTTTTTTTTCAGAGGCAGAAGGAAAAGTTTCATGTGCTTGCCTGAGGTTGCCCGGTCAAATACAGTTAACTGTTCAGTGGCAACTTTCTTGTGTGATTTAAGACAAGTCACATACATGATTCTGTTAGTAAAAAAGGTATAGTTTTCTGGATTTTGAGAAGAGTTATAGGCTAAATCTATTAAAGAAGTCAAAGTATTGAGTTACTGTGATAATTACTACCATGTAAATACAGGAGTGCATAATTCTCTTTTCCTTTCTAATAGCTTAGAGGATATCCAAATTCCCCATAAGACTAGTAGACCCTTTAAAAAAAATTGAAAAAAAATCTTTACTGTTCTGAATTAGAATCTTTGATAAATAAATATTAGAAAAAAAAATAAAACCTCAGTATTCAGAAAAAGGAATATTTGAACTTTTACATTTAAGATTTGATAAAAGTATGATTGAGTAGCATTCTCTTTAACATTAACTGACCTCCTTCACTGATAAAACATTTTTGCTATTTACATGTAGGCATATAATCACATTTGTGCTCTATGTCAGGCATATCATAATGAATTTCCTTCACAAGTTGTTGACCAAGCCAGCTGATGCGTGAGATTTCAGCTCATGAGAACTGAAATTGCTGCAGCATGTAAGTAGGCAGTTTGAGCTTCACATTGTGACTGCTCAGAAATCAACCCGAATCAATCTTTGCTGTGGTCTTAGATCACAGAAGGCAACAAAAACTGAAAGACTGGTGAGCAATGCAAACTGAGTAATTGACATAACTGCTATGTAGCCCCTGTCAGGTTTCTGCTACAAGGCTGCAAAACTGTAATGCTTTATCTATTCTCTGCTTGTGGTAAATGAAGTAAAAGTCTTAAATGGATCAACAGGAGCTTCTGAAGTTTATTCTTTCTTGTCTATTTTTCCTTTCAGTTTATTGGCAGATGTTCCAGTTCATTTAAAAACCACCATCTACTCCAGCCTGAAGATGCAGATGGTCAATAATGGATACGCAGGAGAAAACATAACGTCAAAGAAACCATCCTATGAGAAAATTTCAGAGCCTTCTTGTTTTTTGTAATCTATAAAACACTGCTGGAATAATCTTTTACTCCACAAGAAGTTTTTAGTATTTGTTTTTTGTAGGTATAACTGACCACAAGAGGAAACAACCACATTGGCAGAAACGGGTGGGACTGTCCAATTCTTCATGTGGTAATAAGTTTTTCTGCTATTTACATTTCCATAGTGATTGTAATCAAAATCTTAAAAACCTAAGATTAACTCTGTTTTTTCCACTTTAGAAGAGAGCATGTAAATATACCTTTAGAAGTTTAGGACAGGAGCTGGTTCCCCTGGAGGATAGACAGGACAACTAAAATAGAATACTCAGGCTTTAGCTACTACACAACATATAGTTGTCTTATGAATGTCCCATTCCGAAACATTAAAGCCTCTGTCTTATTGCTAAGAATTTGGCAACTTTTCAGTCCTGTGTTATGAATAAAAAGTTGCTTTTTACTTTAAAACACTTCTCTGAAAATTTTCAACTAATTGTGCTGGAAAAGTGGAGATGGAATTAAACTTGCTAGAGAGTTCAAATCTTCTGCTTTGCATAGTATGTAGAACTTTTTGGAATTATCCTTCTCTGCCAAAAATCCTTGATTTTAATTTTTTTTTTCTAGGAGATTATATTAAGGAAATTGAGATACACAGGAAATGGTCTTCTAATGGTCTTCTAAAAATGCATGGGGCAGGTCTCTCTCTCCTGACTATGTCTCAGAATAGTCTCTAATGAGAATGTCCTCAAATTTAATTAAAGAATCTGAATAGACTAAGGTTTAGACATAAGAAATTTCTTAACTTTGAATATCCTTCTGGTGCTTTGAAAGACCTTAAGATTTAACCTTTCAGGAACATCACTGATCTCTGACATGAGGGTAGGATATTCATCTGCCTCGGGGGGGGGGG
>NW_020956229.1:72964-95632 GCF_003031625.1 Empidonax traillii
CGAGCTCCATCTGCCCGGGGAGGGGCCCCGACCGGGAATCGAACCCGGGTCTCTGCAGTGACAGTGCAGTGTGTTTTCCTCTACACCACCAGGGGCTCCCTCAGCTGTGATAGAACCCTCCAGAAAGGCATTAACACCTTCCCACCCAAACTGAGGGATCATCTCTGCTAACGGGCAACAATGGGCTGGAATAATAGGGAGCTGCAACACCTAGACCATCAAAGATTCCAAAAATATTCCGACTCACAGAGTTAAATCACCCATTGTGAAACTCCCTGCCCTGGGGGACATACTGGGCATTCCCACCTGAATTTGAGCATGTATAAACTTTGAGTTTTAGGAATTCTGGTACCACTTGTTCGATCCGGAGGAGGACCAGAACTTTGACAGAACTGTGATCATCATCAAGATCAACTGGTTTTCTTTTGCTTTGCACCCAGGAGGCCACGTGGTGCTCAGCACAGGGGCTAGCAAACACTGTTTTGTTCCTGTCCCAGGGTGCTGGGTTATATATCTGGTTTTGTGAGTTAAAACCAGTTTTTCTCTGTATCACTGTAGTTATTGTAATCTTTTTAGTAAACTATAACTCTGACTTGTAATCTCTTGAGTTGTGTTCATTTCTCCTGCTTATTTATTTTTAAACCAGAACATCCTTCTACAAAACCTTTCAGTGACACAAAATTCTTTGACTATATGAACTCCCAAAATATAATTAATTCAGAAGGCTGAGATTTAGGTTGTCAATGACTCAATATGTTGAAAACACTTTTCAGATACTTAGACTTACACTGAGAAAGATATCTTTACATGCATGTGATTCTACAGGTTTCTTTTTTGCCTTGATGAAGAGCTATAGAATAATTTTATTTTAGTTTGAATCATTAAGATACCTTCTCTAAGCAGATTGTGTAGAATGTATAGAGTAAATTTTATATAAATGCAATCTTAAAAGCAAATCCCTCAAAGTGTAACTGTATTTGGAAATAAGCTTAATAAACTCTATACGAACCACTTATCAGACTTGAGACAATATTAAGATAGAGAAAAGTAAGGAATAAATGGGAAAAGATAAATAAAATATATATAAATATTTTAAGTAAAAGAGTAAAATAATTTTTTCTAAATGTTACAAGAAATGTTAGATACCAAGGATTTAAACCAAATATTTTTAGCAATTTAGTGAACAACATCCCTGTGCTTCTGTGATATTTCTATTATAAAATTCAAAATGGCAATGAGAAGAATCCCTTATAAGAATAAATATTGTCAAAAATGTCTTCTTTAATTAAACAGAAATTTCTTGGAAATTTCTGAGCAATTATCTTCCTGAGAGACATCATGTTATGCAATGACTTAGTAAGTTTTATACAAATGTTTGAAAGTCAAATGTCTGTGTTAGTCTGAAAAGTTGATAAGTCTTCATTAAGTAAATTCCAGTTCTTTCTCAGAGGGGAGGTTAATAACTTATTCATTTCAAACAGGTGAATTTATTGTCAAACTGTTTAGCTCACTGTTACTAAGTTTCAAACAAGAATGAAAGGAAAGAAATCCCATGAAATCAGGTGTCTTGAAAGTGCCTTTTAAATGATAATATTTAATGTCAAATAATTTTTTACTTTAAAAAAAGATTAACTGTATTTAAGCATTTTTTTGAAAATGTAAGAACTTTTACCTCACTGCTTTAATGCCTATAAAAGTCAGTTCAATAATTTGCAAATTGAAATTGAGAGTAGACTCTAGTCATGACATGAATAGCAAAAACAAAGATTTTTTTTTTTTTTACTAAGAGAATATATCTTCTATAAGCTACAGGAAAGGATTTCTTTCACAGTGAAAAAGTTCATGTGAATGTTTTGGTTTTCACTAAATAAGGTCTTCCAGCTTACTTTCCAGTGTTCATATGGAAAATGAACAGGACAGAGTTGTTACAGGTAGTTTCAAAATTTTCATCTTTATAGTGCATGTGCAATATTATATACATGTAGTTAGATACATCAGGGTCCAAACTGTTATACCTATAATGTTGAATCAGATAACATTTACCAGATTCCAGGAGGAAGACTAGTACCTTGGTTACATCTCAAGTTCAGGGAGGGTCTATAAGCACGTGCAAAATCCTACGTCTTCTTGACTCAAGCTACCTCCCTTTCATACTTCCACTTTAACTGCTGTAAGAAAGAGAGAGAAATACGTGAAATACAAAGTAAATTCTGTGCTATAGAAACTACAGCCACTGTAGTGACTCCTTCAGTTGTTGAATTTAGACATTTATTTTGAATCATCTTGTTGTATTTTGTTAGGTATTGTCCAGCTATGTCTGTATGTCGTTAAACAGCATGTTATGAATCAATTAGTTGATGTTGCTTTCCCTTGCCAATCATTACATCCAAGGTTTGTGGGTTCTAGGAGGTTTTTTTCAATTCATTAAGTAATTAGGTTGGATAGTTATAAAAGTCAGAACAACACCAGCCTCTAGCAATGCTTGTTACATAAGTGAGTCAACACAAATGTCTTTTCTAAAGCAAACAAAATTTAAGACAACATGACATTATTCCCTAAATTCAAGATGAATTCTAAAGTGAGTTTCTTCCCATCATCTTTTTATCTCTTGATTGCAGTCTTGGGGATCAGGGATGCAATGATGTGCCAGCTATATGCAGATAGGCTCTTTCATGTGAACTCCCTCAGTATTACAGTTAGCAGTCAAAATTCTGTAAGGTTCTTTTTTCTTTAGTTCTTTCCTTAGTTCTCCATTTTCATCTGCAAAGATGTCCTGAATCATTTGATGATGGATTCTGATTTGTTTCTCCTCTAGCTGGTATTCATTTTTCTCTGTAGTTCTGGTCTCTAATGTTAAAAACAAAACCACAAGAAAACAAACAAACAAAAAACGAACAAAAATGAACAACAAAAACAAAAACAAAAAACCTTTAAAAATATTGCATCGTAACGTCGCCTTATAATATATGTAAAGACAGCTTAACTGTGATTATTGTTTCTGAATTGTACTACAGTAGTACCCATCTAATATAATGATATTAAGAGTTTAGGTGAAGATAACATTTTGGTAAATTTTTCTGGATTTCTGTGAACATTCATCTCCTAGCTAGCCAGGAAGATTAGTCCAATTCCTTCCTCAGCATCACCTGCTATTGGAAGTGTTACACTTGTCAAGTAACATTTCTATTTCGCCATGCTTGCCACAAGAATGTTCTTTATGCATCTCCTCTTGTGACTTCTGTGCCTCCATATGGCGTCCCCAAATCAAGTGAAAATTCAGCTGTGTCACGGTTCTTAGGGTCAGATTTGTTTAGGTTCTCTGATGTGTAAGCACATGAGTTCCAGTCTCACCAACTATATATAGGCACATGTGAAAAATATTAGCATAATGATATAACTGCCAAATAAATATAGGAAAAATCTTGTGCATGGTAAATGTCTAAGAAGGGTTCAGAAATTACTTAGCTTTCTTTGTTAATATAATGCCTTCAGACATTTTGCTATAAAAAAGAATTTTGGAAGCTTGAATTTTCAGCCTGAAATAATAATATGCTTAAATACACTTCAAAGATTAATGCAGCTAGGATGATTGCCACAAAATATTCATTCACTTACTTCACCTAGCTTGTAGCCCAAAATTCTGGTCCTCAAAAAGGACCTTTTTCCTTCAAATACTCTCAAAATGCCTGAAATTCTGCTTCTAGTCCTTCTCTGGAGTAACTATAACCTCACAGTAGCAATATTTCTGTCTCAAGTCTCTGTGGTGCAGACACAGAATTATAGACTTGTTCAGGTTGGAAAAAACCTCCAAGATCATTGAATTCAACCCTTAACTCAACACTGCCATGTTCACTGCTAAACAATGTCCCTAAATGCCATATCCACACAAGTTTTGAAAACTTCTAGTGTTGGTGATTCCACCACTTCCCTGTTCCAGTATCTGAGTCCTTTCAGAGAAGACATTTTTTGTAATATCAAATCTAAACCCCATTGGCACCATTTGAAGTGGTTTCCTCTAATCCTGGTGGCTGTGAGAAGTGTTGTCTCATTTAATTCAGCATTAAAACAAAAATCTACTTTTTTATCTAGGCCTAGTTATTTTTCTAATACTGACGTTACGGCAGAGCTATTTTACACTGCCTTATCCTAAATACTAATTTTAGCATGGACAAAAATTTGCAGATGACACTGGGCTGAGTGGTTGTGGTTGATGCACCTGAAGGACGTGATGGTATCCAGAGGGACCTGACGAGCTCAAGAAGTGGTCTTATGGGAATCTCATGCAATTTAACAAGACCAAGTGCAAGGCAATGCACTTGGGTTTGATCAACTCAAACGCCAATGCAGGCTGAGGGAGAGGATTCTGCCCAGCTACTGCACTCTGGTGAGGCCCCACCTGGAGTACTGCATCCAGTTCTGGGGTCCCCAGCACTGTAAGGACATAGAACTGTTGGAGCGAATCCAAAGGAGGACCACCAAGTTGTTTAGAAGGATGGAGCATCTGTCCTGTGAAGAAAGGCTGATAGAACTGGGACTGTTCAGCCTGGAAAAGACAAGACTTAAGTGTGACCTAGTTGTGGTCTTCAAGTATGTGAAGGGAGGCTGAAAGACAGTGACTTTTTTGCAAGGGCATGTAGTTTCAGGATAAGGGCAATGTTTCAGACTGAAAGAGTACAAGTTTAGATTGGATATTACAGGGAAAATCTTGATTGTGAGGGTGGTAAATCACTGGAACAGGTTGTCCAGAGAAGCTGCAGATGCCCCATTCCTGCAAGTGTTTTAGGCTAGGTTGGATGGAGCTCTGAGAAACCTGATCTACTAAAAGATAACTTTGTCCACAGCAGGGAGGTTGAAACTAGATGATCTCTTAGATAATCTCCAGGGTCCCTTCCAACCTAAGACATTCCAAGGCCCTATGATCCTATTTTCCACTTACTTCAGGAGGAAGTCAGTATGTTGCTTTTATTATTTCACAGAAAAACCTCGTGTCATGAAGGAGAAATAAGAATGTTATGTACTGGAGGTTGTTAGCGAGTCCACTCTGCTATAAAGCAAAGGTTTGCATTTGTTCTCAAAGTGGTCAGGTCACAGGGTCATAGGATAGGAACAACTGATTCTGTTACAGTCTTTCAGAAGAAAAGGTTGGCTCCTTTTTTGACTGTAAAAGAAAGCTTACATACAGAGCTCATAATCAGGAGGGAGATGGACTTGCAGAGGAAAGTCTGCAGCAAGGGTTACATAGGGTTTCAGTAGCACGCTGCTGTTCTCATTTCTTCATTTCCCTTTACCTTGAGCTTCCTTCTCATTAGTCTGCCTGCTCTGAGTCTGGCAGTTGTTTCTCAGTTGAAGTCCATGGGGCACTTTGCAGGATTCAGGACTCTGCTTTGGGAGTTCAAGGACTGCACTGAACACCCTTACCTTGCCAGGAAGGACAGAGTTCTTCATGCCCTCTTGATTTTTGTTATATTTCTCAAAATTTCTGCATGCGTCTCAGCACTCTTATGTAGTATAAGAAAACTATGATACTTGATAAGTAATATTTTCTCCACAGTCAGATGAATCTCTAAGGAGTATTAGAGACCTCTGCCAACAGGTCTGGTATATAGTTATCTACCACTCTAATTTCTCTATCCTGATAATTTCAACAGATATCTTCTCTTATATTAATACCTTGAAATTGTTCTTGTGTTCAAATTTTTTAAGTACCTTCCATTCTTGAGGAATAGGTGTCATTTGACTTTTTTAAGAATCATGATTTTCCCCTCCCACTAAATATAATGTCTTAAGGTATGTATGGTGCGTTTTGGTGCCCTTTTTGGAAGGGCTTTAATGTACCTTGGAAGGAGCTTAACAGCTGAGAGAGAGACAAAGGTGGTGGCTGCAGATTTCTTTGAGATTGTCTCCAAATGAGAAGTAAAATACTCAGTAAGATCCTGTAACAGAGAACCTGGATGGCATATATTATAGGAGATTTTCTTTAGGGTTTGGATATAATAATAAAGATTGCTTTTCAAACTCCAATATTAAAAACATCTACTCTTTCACATATAACTTTCAGACACTTTTGATACATTCAAATATATTTTCCATACTGATTTCATTAGCTACATTACAAGGTTTGCTGCTTTTCCACTGTCGCCCAGTGAGAATTTCACAATCCCATGTTCACAATTTTCTGCATATACTGGCATAGTGACCGGTTTAAGCAACTACAAGGTTGTGATTCCTTCTGGTTTAACATTCTGTACCATTTTCCTAACACAGATACATTTGTACCAACGAGTTTTATATATTCTGAGTTGAAGTTTAAAACCTGTGATTCTTTCATCATGAATGGTCATAAATGACATCAACTGATATCAACATGAGAGACGTGTAGCTTAATTCTGACCATATATGTACACATAAAACTGGAAGCACCTAAAAATAAGAAAGGTAAGCTTAAATGAATCATAGTTTTATCGTCTTTGCATCATAAACTACAAAAGGTCATATTTCATTTGCCTTCTTTTACCTTTAATATTTTATATATGGCTACATTTGTGCATATATGTAGGGGAATATGCATGGGGAAATGTAGGTCATGGTTCTCACAAAGCACTTTTGCTTTAAAAATAATTAAACAAAAGGGTAGAAATTCACAATGTGTTGCTACAGTGAAACAAAACTAATACAGAGCGCATAGCAGATGTGATTGTAGGTAGGTGCCCGTCTTGCACAAATAGTAAAATAGGATTCTCTGCCTCTATTAAGTCCTGACAAACTACCTGATATAATAATTAAAAAACTGTTTCTATCTGAACTGCTTAAAGGTATCTGTGTGTTTGCATATTCAAAACACTTATTTGCATACATAATTATAATCATAGATTGCTGAAATTTTCACGTAATTACATGCATCTCTTGTGCTTTGACTTCTGGAAATAACTGAGAACCAAAATAGCTGTCAGATCCCCAGCCCCACGTTTTTGTTTTGTTTTTTTTCCTTGAGGTTACCTCGGATGTTCAAAAGGAAGTTGTTTTGAAGCCCTTTTGTTGGTTTGTTGAAATGGTGATGAGGCATTGGTGCAAAAGAACATTATAAAAGAGATTTTTGTTTTTCAGGAGAATCGTATAGATCACTAACCATATAAGGGTTGTATTTTTGTATACAAAAATTCTATTAATAATAAACCTGTTAAATAATCCTGTATTTTGATTCTGTGCTCTTGCATTCCTTAAATTTGATGTTGCAAATTTTTTTCCTGGAAGAGGCAGATGGAAGGATTTATCCTCCCTAATGCCAGGTCCACTCTAGTAAAATTTTAGTTACCTATTCCTGTTTCATTTTCCTTTATTGCTGTATGTGATATTGATTGAACTGTTAAGAAGGTGGAAATACTCTTAGAAAAGTATTTGTATTTGCCATCTACTTGTGTTAACATTTTAGCCTCACATGCCTAGGAATAAATACCCACCATTGTAATATGAACAGGAGTCCTTTCAATTTGGTAGAAGACACGCAAAATCCTACATGCTCTGTTCCTTTATCACCATTTGATGCTAGGTAATGATTTATTTATTAGTTTATATAACCTGCTGTGATGCCCTGAAGAGGCACTCAGTGTATATTTATTCAGAATCTCACAACTATGGTACATATTATTAACCAAGCTGTATCATTTCCTGAATATTCATCATAACCTACATGATTTTATCCCTCAGTGTTATTGCCAGAAGGAAGAGAACCAAAATTTAATACACAATCATGGTTTATGGATTATCAAGGCTTATGAGTTCTTTGTGTTAAGTTTTATAATCACATAAAAAGTTCTGAAATTGTCTTGTCCTATAGGTCTGGCAATCTGAAAATAAAACAGGATGAACAAATATATTGGGGAAACACTAAGTAAACTACCTGATTTTATTTAATAAAGAATAAAATAAAATAATAAAAAAGTAAAATAAATAAAATTAAGAAAATAAAAGACATCTCTTTCAGTATGATGAAATATATTTTCCTCTTGTCCATGGTTTGGAAAAGCCTATAATGTTACGACTGACATGACAGTGAATGCTGTAGGCATATTGAGGAACAGCAATGTAACATTAAGTTATGTAATGTTAATATTTGATCTTGTCTATAGGGGACGTCCAGTGCTTTGATCCATTAAAAAGAAGGTACAAATTCTGAAATGCCAATGGAAATCTGCAGATAACAGTGTAAAGCAAGATTAGGAGAACAGGAAATATCCCCTATTAAATATGCTGGATTTCTTTTTCTGAACAAAGTCACAGTGTAAAGAAAAGGTGGCAAAGAAGACAGGTGTTTTCCAATAAATATTTTAAGCATTTGACATAAAGTTTGAATTTTTAATTAACTAGCTTAAAGTGGACCACTTGATATACTTTATGCTTTTATGAGCTCATATTAGTCTTCATCTTCTGTTAATATCAAGGATGAGGAAGGATACTCAACATTCTTTCAAAATCCCTAAATATGTTTCCTAAGAGACAGAAGTCTTTTAAAAGATCAGTTAATCTTAATTGACTCGGTTGGAATTAACATTCAAAATCAGTGTTAGCTTATTAGCTTTATACTGGTAAACAAAAGCATGAAGCCTTTTGACCCAACAGAGCCTTGCATAAAGAGAAATCCTAAAGCTTACGAACTCTTCTTGTCAGGCAAAATGAAGCTCACCAAAGAGTCAGATTCAGAAGTGCAAGTCTTTTTATCTTTGAAAGAATATTGAAGTTTCTTTGAAATTACAGAGCTGACTGATAGATCCTTTTAATTTTTAATTTCAGAAGCTTCTTGTTCGTGGTTTCTTGGTTAAAGTTTTCATATATACATAATTATTACAAAGTTCTTTAGGAAATATGTAACTTCTTTTGCTGCAAGTCTCTTAAACTCTGACAAGATCCTCCACCCATATAATTCCAGAAAACATTAACAATTACTTCCATAGTCATGGAAGTCCATACCTTTTATTGAAAATAATAGTATAATTTTACGAGGAAATATATTTATTTCATTCTGACTGCCTTTTTAAAAATTTCAGCAGCTTTGGAAAAAAGAGAGTTAACATTCAGTGGCTCATTCTTGTTCTGATGGAAACCCATAATTCTTTGTGGATAAGCATTACACTGTATATTACAATTAGATATCTTTGACTACTGAGTGTGATTCTTAAAGAAAAAACCTCATGCAGAATTTCAGACCGTGTTACTTCACCTAAGGTCCAGACAAAAACAGGTGCTTCTGACTTAACAATACATTTAAAACAGAAGACATGTCTCAGTGCTGTTCTTGAATATAAAGCTTTTTAAAACCAAGACTTGACAAAATAGAAGAATCTATTGTAAAAAGTAGGCTTCTAAAATAGCTAAACATCAGCTGAGAGCTATAGATATTAAAAATAACTGTTTCTTTATCATTTGTTTGGAGTTAGAAATAACTGTGTTGATATTTCTTTAACTTTTTTCCAAAGCACATAATGAGCAATTATATCACACATGATAAATTCAGCAGTGAAATATTATCTGTTGGCAGCTGGGTCTTTTACAAACATAACAGAGTATGAACATGAAAGGGACTAGAACGAACCATCTGCTGAGAAAGACTGCATTACAAGTTTAGTAAAGACAAAAAAAACAACAAAACAAACTTCAGAATGCAATTTATTTTACATATCTATATTAATCCTCTGGGACATGCATGAGTAGTATACACAGTAGATGATGGATTACAAAAAAAACTCTTAACTTGCATAATTGTATTTGTAAACCAGTTAGTTTTGGATTCATTGCCACCATAATCTTGATAAAGACTTTGCATGCTTGCTGACTGTAAAGAAGGCAACCTGTATTAATTTGACAGCAGAATTTAACAGTTCATGTACCACCCAATGTTGTTCAGAAGGTCACTTAAAAAAACACGCTGGTCTCAGTCTAGGACAGGCATTTCAGGTGGAATAGAAGATACTATGGCGATCAGGAGAGGTATGAATCCCAGATGCTATTTTTCATGCCTGAGAGCTATCCTGAAGTTTCCAGTATGAACAAAAATTACTATATTTACTATATAAAGTTTAATCAGCATACTTCTCCCTCCTTAAAAAAGCAGGACAATTTTGAAGACTGTTAGGTAAAATTTTACATTTGCCTAAATGTGGCACCTTATAAATTTGAAAGAAAGTGATATTATTTTCTAGTAATGATATTATTCAGTATAAGAGAAATAGATTTGCTGAAGAAAGCATTAGTCTACAGAAAGACTAAGAGGGAGACAAGTCTGAGCAGTAGCTCAGAGCAGTGTTTGGTTCATGGTCCTGATGTTGAAAATCCTACCTGCACTCTTGTCTCAGATTTATATTCAAGAGCTGAAGACATCCTCATAATTGTCTCATTCAGTTGATGAAAAGTGCCCTCTGTGTATGTCTGAATTTGCTTATTCAAACCTTGCTCACGACCTTCTTAGAGTCTTGAACTTAAAATCTCCCCTGATTTCAATTTTTGGTTTTAGCTTTGAGATTAAATTGTAGCTTGATGCACACTTAGCAAGCACACCTGACATTTACGATAAATAAAACCCCTAGTCTTTTCCAGGTCACCTTGTAGAGAATGCATGATAATGAAAATGACTCACACTTAAATAAAACATTTTAAAAGTCTAAATGAACATGGAAGTTCTCTTCTAAGGTCACTGTACTTGCATTGTACATGATATAACACTTCCCCCCACCATTTCAAGCAAAACATGTAAATGACTCATATGGTAGAATGTGATATTTCATAGAATACAAGGCTATAATTTCATAAAAAGGCAGTTTCTAAAACTATAGAAAAATCGCATCCACTTATTTCATTTGTGTTTGATTTGATATAGTCCCTTTTCACAATGGCATTAACAGATTCAGAAATTTTCTTGAGGGAACATTGAGAAACAATATCAAGTAGAATTTCCAGGTCTACAAGATTCTTGGAAGAAGGAGTCATTAAATTATAGTCCTAAATGCTCACAGCATTCATTGACTTCATATTTGCATATCAAACTAGAAACAGCTGGAACTAATTTGCAAGGATATTGAGCACCCATGATTCCAGTTACAGTCAGACTGCTAGTGGCTGGCAACCTGAAAATCTGGCACTACGCATATAATCATCTGATCTTTTTGTAGGTCTTGTCTGACCAGTAATGAGTCTGCAATTTTCCCCATCCATTCAATAACATCCTAGTGGCCATGTTACATTGCCTTTTTTTTTTAACTGGTGAATGAAGTAAAAAAAAGTCTTAATTTTCAGATGGTGTTGCAGCCTTATTCTCTACAAACTCTGAGTATACACAGCATACCCGAGAGAAACATGGAAACAGTAATGGCTTTCTACTCTATTACCAGCATCCGATCCAGGAAGCAGCTGAAAACTAATTCAGCCTTTTGATCCTGTACAGCAGCAGTATAGTATTTGTTTCAGCTTGGCAGAATCTCGGGTGTTAGGCAGCAATGATATTTCCTTTCTCTTTCCACTCAGCCCCAGGGAAGCCACATACCCAGCTCTTCCAAGGTCATGATAAACAGTTTTCCTTCCATGTTAAACACAGCATGCCTGTGTAATGTCTAAAAGATGAAATATAGAAGGAGACTCCCACGTATCTGACATACGAGTCCGAAGTTCTATTGACGTTTTTAATCCAGGTTTGTGGGGTTTTCTAATCTGAGAGTTGTAATTTGTGTGTAAACATCTATGGAGGTGTTAATCACCCCATTTCTTTAGGGTTAGATTTCAATGGTGGCTGTGTATCCGTGGAAGAATAAATGCACAGTGTTTCTGTCATAGCTGTAATGCTGTGGTTTTTTTAAAGAAGCAGTTTTAATATGTCTTAGGTACTACACTACTGTTTTTAAAGAACAGTTTTAATATGTCTTAGGTACTACACTACTGTTTTTAAAGAAAGGCAGGTGGTGCAATTCTGCCTCAGAGAAGAGCAGCTCATTTTAAGCTGAGCATGGCTGTCTATGCATCTATTTCCACCAGGCAAAAGTGCATTCTATCAATCAACAAGCCTTTCAAGACCAAGACTCCCCATTATGACTAGTTTTCTACTAGTAGGTAACTCTCCTATCTTATTATTAGTGCTTATGACTGAATACCCAGGTAGGAGGACACTGAGAAGGACTAGTGTCTCTTTCCTCTGGTGGGGAGTTAAAGAAACATCAGTAGTGGCGTGTTTGGCACAAATAACAGAATCTCCCATACTAGAAACATGGTAGGAAAAGGCAGTTATCCCTTTTACAGAAAGTTTCCTTAGAGTATTAAAATTGAGCAGATTTTCCAGTCATTCCTAAGAACTGTCACTAACTCCTTGTAGGGAAATTTTCTTTGGCTAACAGAATGATAATTTAAATCTTTTCTTGTAAAATTAAAATTATATGAGAAAAGCTACAAGAATTAGCAGGAAAAGGTAATGTTAAATACTTCCAGGAGGATGAGTTTTTAAATCCCAATCTCTATAGTTGGAAAGAATAAAGCAGTATTGTCCCCACGCCCAAATCTATTTAAATAAATTTGTTTTAAGCCAGCACTGAAAATATACTGACAAAAGTAGCACCTGGATGCTAAATCTGGCCTGTCATCTGACAAAAAACCCCAAACCAACCAACCAACCAACCAACCAACCAACCAACCAACCAACCAACCAAAAAACAACAAAAAACCCCCACAAAACAAAACAACAAAACAAACAAACAAAACCCTCCCCCAAACAAAACAAACAAACAAACAAACAAAAACCACATCAAAACCACACAAAAACAAACAAAACCCACAGCAATGATAAAACACACGCATAACACCAAGGAACTCCCTGTCATAAGGGCTGAGCATTGACAATAGTCTGTACTGACACAGAAAAAATTTGGAAACCAAGACTGACTGTGTCCATGGATAAAATAGTGTCAGATAGACACTAATTTACATTTTGCTGCTTCTTATTGCATATCTATAATTAGTTATTTTAACACAGCCAGGAGTATTTTGTCAGCTTAGCCTTATCACTAGAGTTTCCATTTCCAACGTGTAGTCAGCATCTGATGAATATGTAGACTGCTTGTAAAAGTTTGTAAAAGGTAGCTTTAAGAAAATTGTTTTATGTTAAATAATAATTTGTGAATAGGAAATACACAAAAGGAGATCACCAGATATGCAGATCTGTAAACTCAAAGCATTAAAGTTCTGAAATGTAAACCCATTGAAATAGTCTATAAATAGCTTAGTATACTTTATATATCACATGAACATAATAAGAATTTTGGTAATAATAATAACAACAAAAATACCAATAACAATAAATCAGATAAGCAAAAAATCTTACACTGGTATAATGTAGCCAAACTTTATTGATTGTATTGAGATCATTCTGCTTAACATGAGCTTAGATATCAATATTTAGTCTCTCATTGTGACAGGAAAGATCTTGCCTTTATTTGTATTTGGAATCAGACCTTAAGCTCATTCATCAAAAGTGGATCATTTTTTCTACATAATTGCTCACATGGCTGTAAATATAGCACTGTTACAGGGAATCTAGTAATATTTTAAGGTTTTTCAGACTCCACTTTTTAATGGATGTTTAAATTCTAGAACCCTTGGTGTCTGTGTTCTTAAGTTTACTTGGAATGTAGGTTCACATTTAAGTTGCCGTGCAACTGCAGAAGCACTTATTGGTCTCTTGCTTGACTTTATGTTGAAACTGTTCAGAGCTTTCTTTAGCAGACTTCACAGAAACACCAAAGTTTAAGTGGCACACATTAAATCAAGTCATTACTGAGCTTGTGTTGGGATCCCCAAACTAGCTATTTCTCTTCTGTTTTGCAAGGAATGCTCTAAAAGTATCAGTGGATGCTCTCATATAGCATATGATCTCCAACTCCTCCTCTTGGTAGTATATCACTGTGCTGACAAAATAGTTAAGACATTTTAGTCTTGAGAGGAAAAAGCATGAACAAGAGAGAATATGAGCATGTTTCCAGATTAATGAGGGAATAAAAGTAGATAAAAAGAATTTGTAGAGAACAATGGAAGGAATGAAACAATAATTGCAGAAAAATGTTTATATGGAAATCCTAGGATGTGGGCAAAGTGCCAAACAAAACAAGTGGATTAAAAGAGGAAAACAATAAGAAAGAAAATCCAATATAAAATATTATATGGATATTTACCTAACAAGAAAGTATACCCTCAGCAAGTTTGCAGATGACACCACGCTGAGTGATGTGGTTGACACACTTGCAGGATGGAAAGTCATCCGGAGGGACCTGGACAAACTCAAAAAGTGGGCCCGTGAGAATCTCATGCAATTTGGCAAGACCAAATGCCAGGTGATGCACCTGGGTCAGAGCAACCGCCAGTATCAATACAGGCTGGAGAAAGAACAGATTGAGAGCAGCTGAGAAAGGTTTGGAGGTACTGGTAGGTGAGAGGCTTGACATGATCTGGCAATGTGTGTTTGCTGCCCAATTGTATCCTGGGCTGTATTAGAAGTGTGGCCAGTAGGTTGAGGAAAAGGATTCTTCCCCTCCACTCATCTCTAATGAAACCTCACCTAGAGTACTGCATCCAGCTCTGGAGTCCCCAGGTCCTCATCTTTTGAGGCAAGTTCAGAGGAGGACCATCAAGTCAATTAGAGGGATGGAGCATCTTCCCTGTGATGAAAAACTGAGAGAATGGGGTTGTTCAGCCTGGAGAAGAGAAGGCTTCAGGAGACCTAATTATGGCTTTTCAGTACCTGAAGGGAGCCTTCAAGAAAGATGGAGAGGGACTTTTTACAAGGGCATGCAAGGACAGGACAGGAGAAAATTACTTTAAACTGAGAGTAGGTTTAGATTGCATATTAGGAAGAAATACTTTGCTGTGAGGGTGGTGAATCACTGGAACAGGTTGTCCAGAGAAGTTGTGGATACCCCAACCCTGGAAGTGTTTAAGGCTGGGTTGGATGGGCCCCTGAGCAACCCAGTCTAGTGGAAGGTGTCCCTGCCCATGGCAGAGTGGTTGGAACGAGGTCTAGGTCCCTTCCAACCCAATCCATTCTATCATTCCAGGGTACTGAAAAACAGGACTTCTTTAATTCTGTTTCTAGATATGCCCTACTCACGAAAAATTCCTGTAAATTCTTTCTATGTTTTTCTCATCTGGATAAAAAAGGTGAAATCAGACACTTTATCTCAGATAAGAGAAAGTACCTTGACATTTCTATGTATAAATAGTACCATTAATATCTTAAATGGAGTTGGACATGCCAAACTAGGAAAAAAAATCTCCTTATTATTATGTTGTCCAAATCATCATTCAAAAACAAAAGCAGATACAACAGTGAAAGTTCAGACTTTGTGTTTATACTTTCTCATACCTCAAGTAATAATGTTGTATTTACCAGAAGTGGAAAGTCTGGTAAAGAAATTCTGATGTGAGAAATCTGAAATACTGTTCAGGAAAATATGGAATCACAAAATCACAGTATATGATGAGTTGGAAATGACCCACAAGGATCACTGATCCCAACCCTTAACCCTGCACAGGAACATCCCCAAGAGTAATACCACGTGCGCAAGAGAATAGTCCAAACACTTCCTGAACTCTGTCAGGCACGGTGTGACCGCTGCGCTGGGGAGCCTGTTCCAGTATGCTCTGGTGAAGAACCTTTTTCTTATATCCAACCTAATCCTCCCCTGACACAACTCCAAGCTGTTCTCTCCCATTCTGTTACTGGTGACCACAGATAAGGGTCTGGGCCTGCCCCTCTTCTTCCCTTCACAAGAAGTTGTAGACTGCAGTGAGGTCTCCCCTCAGTCTGCTCTTCTCCAGGTTGAACAGACCAAGTGACCTCAGACATTCCTCACATGGCTTTCCCTCAAAGCCCTTCACCATCTTCATTGCTGTCTCATGAAAGGTAGGAGTTTAGATTTTTTCCTGTCGGTATCCCCAGGAAAGTCAAGACTGTCTGACAGTCCGTCAGCATCTTGTAATGATACCCTTCATTAACAAATTCACAAGATCAGGGAGCACCTTGACCACACTTGCTACGGGGGGCTCAACAGAGTAAATACCTCTCAGTGGGTCCTGCCAAGGTATTATCCACTGCAGGCAAGTGCAAGCACTTAACTTTAAGAGTTCATGGAATAACACTCTTTATTAATACAAATTGTGACTGATTAATAAGTTTTGAAGATTATCAGTGATAGTGTCTACCACAAAAATATGTTTTAAAGAAATGTACTGATGCATATATTAAGCAAGCACAAGCTCTGATACAAAGCAATATACTAACTAATATGCTATGGAGGAAGCACAAACAAAAGCACTAGTCCTAAAAGCAGCATGTAGAGTATAATTCTCACCTAAGGTGTCCCTGTGGGGAGGAAAAGATGGACTCAACCAGTCGACTGACCACAGCAGTTTTGGTGGAGATCCTCTCCCATTTTCCCCCTATCCTCAACTTACTTCTATGCTATTTCTTTGTGTTTGGGTAGAGTTTAAGTGACTCTAGTTATAAATACCTTTTATTTTTGATTAGTGTTATCTCACCACACTTAATAGGAGGGAGGTGGTTGCAGCTTGGCACCGGAGGAAGGGGTTCAACATGGGGTTGTTGGCTTCAGCAACAGAACATCTTGATTCTCCCTTGGCAGAGAGGTACTGCATGGTGTCAGTAACACAGTGTTCCCTCATTCAGATGGGATTTGAATGGAGGGGGTTCACATAGTCTCCACTTCATTCCATGCTCCGTTCTGTTCCTCTGAGCAGATGTTTGTCGTTGTGTTCGGGAATATGTCAACCTCAGTCCATCCAGGGAGTTGCAGCTGCTTTTTACCCTAGCATCCTGAATCTCCTCTAGATTTAAGCCTATCCATCATCCCACAGTTGTTCTCCTTTGTACGATCTCAAATAGTTTAATATATTTCTTATATTGTGGTGCCCAAAACTGCACACAATATTCAAGGTGAGGCCGTATCAGTGCAGAGCAGAGCGGGACAATCCCCTCCCTCGACTGGCTGGCAATGTTGTACCTGATGCCCCCCAGGATGTGGTTGGCCCTCCTGGCTGCCAGGGCACTGCTGACTCACATTCAACTTGCCATTGACCAGGACCACCACGTCCCTTTCCCCAGCACTGCTCTCCAGCATCTCAGGTTAAAGATTATAAAAGGCTTCCCCAGAGCACCAGATTCTGTACAGTATTTAAAGGGAATATCTGACCTGAATAGTCTTTTAAGTTTGCACAGGGAAAGAAAAATGTTAATAATAGACACTCATGTGGACCAATGCAGGTCCAGTAAAATTGGCCATGGGATTGGCAGCATGATCTCTTCCATACCTTGTCTTCATGAATTTGTGTAATTTATTTGGCAGCACTGCACCATGACCCTTTTTAGGCTAACTTATAAATCCACACCTGATTAAGAAATCCTTTTTACTGCAGGGTCTGAGGTTCAAAGGATAAGGCTGAGCATCAACAGCCCTGTATTTAGTCAAAAAGATTAATTCCAGCTGAAAAAAGCATGGGGCAGGGGTTGTAAAGTGAAAGAAACTGCAGAGGAAAAACTGTAGAAAGTTGAGCTGTGAAGAGGTTTGAGTCCAATCTCTGATTTTCCTAGGTGTTTCCAATTTATCAAACCACACAAAGGAAGTCAACCAAATGAAGACAGTTCAGGAAAGACTGGGATATCTTAAACTAAGATTTTTGCGAGTGGAACTGCTCAAGTTAAATTTTGCAGTTTCTTTTTGCTTTAAGTATACAGACGGTCAGAGATCGGATTCATATCTCACCAGATTGTTTGACTGGTGAGTCGAATAAACCATGTTGTTTATTTGGGGTGGGGCGGAAGGAGAGGGGAAAGGGCTAGGCCTAGACCTGCAGCCAAGAATTGCCAAGAGCACATGGCAGGAAAAGCCATGTGGCTGGGCTGTCTATCAGTAAGGTCCACCTGGCGGCCAATCCACACCAAACCTCCTGGAGCCTCTGGTTGGCTGTGACACCCCTTACTTTGGTTAGGGGGACAGTGAATATCCAGTGCACCTGAAATCCTGGCTAGAGGGAGTGACCACAATAGCCAAAGTCTATAAACAGATACGCACAAGGACTCCATCCTGCTGTGGCCTCTGCCCTCCTGACCAGTCAATACGTGACCTTCATAGTGGTGACTTTATGTTTCTCTCCTCTCTTTCTTTCTTTATTCTTTCTTCTCTTAATCTCTCTTCCTTTACTCCTGTGGGCAACTTAAACACCTATTTTCCTATTTATTCTTATTTCATATTTAACTTAAGTTTTATGGAGTTTGTGTTTACTGATTGTAACAAAAGTTCCTTACTCTATAGCAATGCTTGCTAGTCCTAGTAATCTGTTGTAATGCTTTTGTGAACTGGGTTCTTTGAACTAGGTGTTATAGTGAAATGCTTTTCCTTGGTTTGCATGACATTTCTGTAAAACCCATTTTGCTGAAATGCCTGTTTTCTCACCAAATTAAAATAAATCTCTTAGACAAAAGTGTGTAGTCTTTTCTCTGGACTTGATCTCAAGATATCAAAGAATCAAAACTTTGCAAGATTTTGCATAGGTAAAATCTCTTGAAACCTGAAATGAAAGTATAACACCCGATAAAGTTGGACCAGGGTGTAACACAGACCTGTGCAGGTAGTGGAATTACACTGCAAACACAACAGTGAAAGAAAGTTAGCTTGACCTCTGATCCTGAGTTGGCACTCAGAGGTAACCCAAAGCACAGCAAAAGTCCAGTGATCTGTTCACATTTGATGGAAAACCACCAATAATTGCCATTCCTCCTACTATCCCCCAAGGTAATCTGCCCTTCATATTCAAGAAAAAAGTCACCTGTATAGTCTATGGTTTATATAAAAACTGCAATAAATTATACAATTTTTTTTCTCAAAGCCCTAGACTGACAGAACAGCAAAAAAATTAGATATTATGTTTTTAACTTTGTTGCTGAGCTAATAGGTTCTTCCGATGAAGCAATTTTTGATCAGTAGAGCTCCTACAAATGTCATACAGAAACTAAAACAGATACTGAGAGGAGGAGAATGAATATCTGCATGTTATTCATGTTTGAGTGTCCCTGGTGGTGCAGTGGCTAAACCACAGCGTTGTCAACGCTGAGATCTGGGTTCGATTCCCGGTTAGGACACTCCCCGGGCTGATGGAGCTCGTTAGCCCTGTAAGGCAATCCATCTACGCCCTGAGGACCTCGCTGCCACCGTCCAAGCGTGCTTGGCCCCGGCAGATGAACCTCAGGATTAAAGGGTGGGCTCAGTTCTGCGCACACTGTGTCTCACCTAAAAAATCCAATGCGCAGGCTGGAAGGTGGAAAGACCTTCCCCGGTTCTTCGTTCGCGAAGAGACTGGCCATTATTCATGTTTATTTGAGTGGCGTTTGTGCCTTTAAGAACACACATTTATAGTATTCATCCTATTACAACATTTTTAAAGGGCATGATATACTTCTGATGTGATCCTGAGTATTAAATTTTGAAATCTGGTAAGTAGGGTCAGTACATAACATAACTCTATTGACCATAGAGTCAATTCCCCACTATAAATTAAAAGAAATTTGAACCTAAAATAATCTTGAAAATCCAGAACAGTACCTTGGGACAGCATTTCTTAGACCAGCCTAAGATAACATGGTGTTGGGGTCAGTCCAATAATCTTGGAAAAATTTGTTGGATTGATATTAGTCACTATTTAAGGAAGAAGAAATTAAGCTATAACATAGTGCCAGTGTAAAATGTTTTCATAGTTTATAGAATACAAAAATGTCTAAAAAACTTTTCAGATAGTAGTTTTGAAACAGCCATGCTTAAAGAAGTGTATCAGTAGGATTAAAAAGAAGATAGTATTCCTATTGCAATCATTTTTCAAAAGAAAGCAGTAAGACAAAGCAGCTGAAAGAACTTAAAAAGAAAAGGGATTTATGTATAAATGTTACAATTTTATAAAATTTTTTGTGAGACCCCTAAACTCTATCTACAAAAATATTTTTTCATAAAGTTAATTTGTAAAGATCCTTATAGTTGTTTTAATTGAGCTTTTAATTAGGCTGCATATATTATTGAAAATGCTTCCACTTTGATTATGTGTAGAGAACTGTCTCTGTGCCCATGTAGAGAGATCAAATTGGCATTTGCTTCCTATCTCATTCAGAGCATTCAGATAAGGATAATTGCATTAGTTCCTGTCTAAACGATGTTTCAGACTAAAACCCTAGGGCCAAAATACTGGGTCTTAATTGGCTGCACTACCTAGTCTATTCATGTAGACAAATTAAATTAATTACAATATTTTGAAAATGCTTCAACAACAACTTTTAATCACAAACCAAGTAAAAAGGCTCAGGAATTCCACAAAAACCTAAATATAAGCTGTCTGGAGAGTCAGCTTTGGTACTTTGTATAAAATACTGCTTTTGAAAATCAGAGGGGAGGTGAAAATAGTTTTGTGTTATTATTCCTGGATGATTTTGCCATTAGAAATACCAGTTTCATGCTGGTTTGAACATCAGATTTCTGCTTTATGAGCACTGCAATGTGCTAATTTTTTTCTACATCTCAACTAATTACCTATTCATAAGGCAAATGTCTTATGGTTATAGTAATCTGCACCTGCACACTTGACCATTCCTTTGACATCATAATTCTAAAATATGCAAAATAAATATAATTCACAATGCTATCTATTTCCATAAATTTGGATTTTACCAGACAAGTGGTATAGCAAGACATATTTTTTTTATAAAAACCTCGAAAAGGGTTTTTCTCAGTTTTTCTTAAAAAACAATTCCTAAGAGATATTTCTAAATATCATGACAGTAGATTGCAACTGTTCAAATTAATGTCCAGTTTTTAATCTGAAAAGTCTTGATCCTTTTATTGTTAGGCTGTTTTTGTTAAACATGTCAAATGTTTTAATTTCTTTTTAAAAATTTAATTTAATTTTTTAAATTTACATATCAATGTGAGACAATCTGATCCTGGTTTCCCATGGAGGCAAAATTCATGCAGTAATCCTACATATAGGTGAAATCTTATGTCATTCTGTTAATAACATGTCAATCTGTTGGTGCACTTCAACCAAATCGAGCAACTGGATAGAAGCCTTATTGACAATAAAACCTCTACAAGTTTTGTAAAAGAAGCTGGGTGAAAATGTTCATATGCTAGACAATTTACAAGGGAAATATTACCTAACACAAAAGTCTACAACTGCCAACTATGATTTCATTAACATCATGCCAGTGAAACCAGAGACATGAGCCCATTGGGAATGTGTTTAATTTGTTCTTCAGCTCGGGGAAATTCTCACACTCACTTTGATATCTTGGCAAATTAATACATGCATTAATTTTCAGTAATGCAAACTCACAATATTGTTATTAAGAAGATGATAGGAGACTACCAATCCTAAAAGTCACATTTCTCTTACACAGCAGACAAAAAGTCAGGCTACACAAATGTGTCATGATTCTGTTCTGTCTCAAAGAAGTTATTATCTCTACTAGATTGTCAGCAAAGATTGTGAAAAGTTCCAAAGCACAAAGAAGGAAGGTAAAAATAAGCACAGTAGTGCAAAAGGATTATGAAATTTGATTATTGAGTCAGTAGAATTAAGCTTTCTGGAAAAGAAGTGAAAATTTGAATTACAGCCTTCTAACAGCACAAGGGGTCTAAAGGTTATCAAGCTACAAGACCCTCAGAGAAGGACAGGTCTTAGCACTATGACAAGAACAGAAAAGTGAATGCATGATCTTAAGCAGAGTCCTGCTTTCATAAGTTAAAGGCTCCTTTAAAAGATAAAAGTATAATAAGGTTGGTTGCTGGACTTTTGTCTTTAAATGAAGTTAACCAGGGAAAAAAGACTTCTGGTTTAAAGAAAAAAAAAAGCACATGAAAGATTTTTTTAATATATATTTTCAATTTTCCATCATAATTATAAGAAAGCATCACACAAAAAGTTTCTGGCAATTTACTCTTGGTTAATTGCATTTATCATCAAGTGTATCATCTTCCTCTTTAGATCAACCCGGTCACTAGTGATCAAAACCTAGTTCAGATTTCAGCAGTGTCCCATCCTAATAATTCTTATTATGCTGAAAAGAATTCACAGACCTAGCTTAACGTTTATTGCTTTCTTTTCCGACACTAACTGCAATAGATGACTCCCAGTAGTGTCTCCCAGAAATACGTAACTAATCAGTTTTATAACCATTACAATATATTCTTAATAGCTTTAAGCAGTAGGATTCCTATTCTATAATTATCACAGAATCATAGAATATGTTGACTTGGAAGGGACCCATCAGAATCATTGAGTCCAACTCCTGGTCTTGCACGAGACATCTCAGGAGTTACACCAGAGTTTTGTCCAAAAGCTTCTCTAACTCTGTTAGGTTTGGTGCTGTGACCATTCCATGGGGAGCCTGTTCCAGTGCTCTACCACCCTCTGGGTGAAAACCTTTTCCTGGTACTTCACACGGTTTCCTGGACTCCTGTCACTGGTCACAAGAATGAAGAGATGGGTACCTGCCCCTCCTTTACCCCTTGGAAGGAAACTGTAGACTGCAATGTGAAGTCTTCCTCAGTCCCCCTCTTCTCCAGCCTGAACAAACCAAGTGACCTCAGC